>NC_142463.1:99701479-100001479 GCF_049115385.1 Moschus berezovskii
GAGCTTCCGTGCACAGGGTAAGAGAGTGAAGAAAACCCAGGGATACCTGGAACTGGACAGAGGCACCAAAGGTAAACAGCTACAGGCTACCTTCGCTTCCTGCCCTCTGGAAAGAAGCCTGTTAAAAGAGCAAACTGGTCCCAATTCCATCCCACTCGTTTCCTTGGCACACTTTATCCATCCTCTGAATGGGCCCCAGTGAGCTCATTGACCCCATGGCTGGCCCATGAATGTTAGCCCCACCACCCACCCAGGCTGCTGTTCCTACCCATCTCCCTCTGTAACTCCCAAATGAGCTCTACTTTCCTTTCTAACTTTACCTCCAAAGAAGTCAGGGAAATGAGTAAAGGGATTCAAAAGAAATAACTTCAGAACTTTTTTTTTTTAATTACAGAATATAGGACTGTTCTTCTCTGTCACATCCAATTCATTCGTCAAATATTCACTGAGTCTCAGTTTGTGCCAGGCACGAGGTTGGGTACTGGAGGCGGGGGCAGGGGGCGGGTAGTTAAGATGAGAGTGTCTACCGGAATGGACGAACAGGCAGTTTAATAAGTGTTGTGCTAGAGGTACACAGGTTGCCAAAGATCTTAAGAGAGCCTCTAGTCCCCCCAGGGGTGGGGAATACAGAAGGCATTTCAGTGAAATAGATGCCTTTGGCACATCACAAGGAATAAATTCTATACAAAAAGGCAGGGTGGGAGGGAGAGGTAAGTGACAGAAGGCTGAGGAGATATCAGGGGCAAAACTCAAGCACGGGAGGATAGGAAAAACCTGAAGGAACATCAAAAAAAGCTGGACTCAGGGCCCAAACTAAAGGGGCTAAAAGAATGCGCCCTGCAAAACGGTACAATAATTTCTGCATCTGCTCCAGAGAAATCTGCCAGAATATGATTAGTATAATACCCCGAGAGAACGTCACATGCCTTGTGCATATGAGAATGCAAGAGGGAATTATTTCTAAGAGTTTTTAAGCTCAGCAACTGCAGAGCAGACACAAAAGCCACAGAATGTGGCTAAGCTTTATTTTAATGATATAGGGATATTACATATAATCAAGCCTGTAAAGTATAGGGGTGCTTTACAAAGGATAAACCTTCTTTGTTTGGAGAGAACAGACTGGGCAGCTTTTTATGAAGTTTAAAAATCATAAAGGAATAAGGAGGTACAGGAGAGAAAGAAAAAGGGAAAGTCCATCAGGGATTGTCCAGTCCAACTGTGAACTCGCAAGCAAAGCCAGGAGATGCAAGGAGCACACTGCCACTTCTTAATATGTCCACAGACATACAGCCAGCTGAACTGATAAACCCCAAAATACTGGGAGTCAGTGATTCAAGAACGTATCTGCTATTTTGTTCTTTAGCTAAAATTATTCTAGCTGAGTACTCCTCCTTACAGTTTCTGCTATAAAAACTTTACCTAATGGTAGTTTATGAAGGATCTAGTTATTAACAGTTGCCGAACCAAGAAGATGAAATACAGTTCCTTGGTTTCATTCTATCAGCTCCCTCTTGAATACATTCCTTTTTTCTTCCCTCTATTGAGAAACATTTCTTTCTTTATTACTCAGGATGAGTCATACTTAAAGTTTTAATTCCCCCCATCAATCTTAAAATAATACTAAAATCATCTCAGTAACTACAGTGCCCTTTGCAGGAAAAGAACTATATCATAACCATTCAAATATAATCACTAACTTATGTGGGGTTCACTGAGTTTTAGAGTTGAAAAGCATTCCAATTCTTCTTACTCAGTACTAGTGTAAACCAGTACAGAAGGAGAAGCTAGATTAAGTCTAGCAGGTATGTTACTGGGAAGAAAATTAGACGACCAAAGTTATGCTCTCAGTACTACCGTACTATACTAAACTCGGCCTGTAAAGTCAGTAGGTGTGTGCCTATTATATACCTGTCACTGTCTCCAGGTGCTTGGGATACATCACCAAACAAAAACAGAGATCCTCGCTTTTACTCTGGAGAGGAGAAGAGGCAGAAGAATTTGGAAAGACAGACAATAAACAATAGACATAATGAGGTAAATTATACAGTGAAAATTATACAGTAAGATGATGACAAGTGTTACCAAAAGAGAAAAGAAAAGGTACACCAAGGCCAGAGATGAAGGGGGAAGGGAAAGGTTACAATCTGAAATCAGGGCAGGCCCCAGTTAAAACTGCCAAGATTTGAAATGCGGTGGGAAGCAGGCATCTGAGAACTGCAGAACATGGACAAAAGTGACCTTACCTGTCACTGGCTTGGTTTCCCCATCTTTAGAATGGAAATAACGATTCTCTTCAAATAAGGGTGCTGTTTACATTGAGATAGTGACTGCTATTTTAAGTAATATTTTAGTCTCTTGACTAGTGTTGGGGGCAATGCAGAAGGGACAGGAGAATGGTATTGCATTACAAAAAGGACTCTGTAAAAGAAAATCATCTCCAGACGTTATTTCCCTATGTGGAAATAAAGTTAATACTTTGCAAACTCCACCTGGGACATAAAAACAATGAGCATAAAATCTTACACACTGTATAAATATATATTTATTCACAGTGTTATTGCATCATCTATTGTTTTTAATTCTTTTTTAATTTCCTTCTATATATTGTCCAAGCTGATATCATCTGTTTCAGATCATGAGACCCTGAAAGGCAGCAACTAGCCTACTTAACTATTTTTAGATATCTGCATGATGCCATACACAGCCTGTAGGCATGTGCTCAGTCACTCAGTCATGTCCGACTCTTTGCAACCCCATGGACTATAGCCCACTAGGCTCCCCTGTCCATGGAATTTTCCAGGCAAGAATGCTGGAGCAGGTTGCCATTTCCTCCTCCAGGGGATCAAACCCACATCTCTTGTGCCTTCATCACTGGCAGGCAAATTCTGTACTAGTGTGCTACCTGGGAACCCCCTACACACGCTGGTATGTAACAAATACTATCGATCATAATTAGAAGTATCTCCTTTTAACATGAACCTACTTTTTTTAACCCATACAGCCCTAAACATTTAACAAAAAGTCTTAGACATTTCAAAGCACCTTCAGGGGCAGACAAGCAGTTAACAGTTGGAAAAAACCTGCCTGGACTTCAGGACTTGGCCTAACTACATGTCATCTGTACAACTTTGGGTAAATTGCTTCACATCTCAAAACTTGAGTTGCTTCACCTGGGAAAATTTGAACAATAACACCTATCCCCAAGGATTTTGTGTAATAGAGCTAATGGCTGCAGAAGTACCTGGCACAGTGCCTGACTTATAAAAGGCATTAAATAAATGTTAGTTTGCTCTTTGCAAATCTTCTGCCCCCAGCCTTGCACCCCCATCCCAATCCCAAACACACACACATACACACACTTCATCAGTATATTAAAGAAAAAAAAAAGTCCTGCTTTAAACTATAAGCGGAGTGTAAGAGACAGCTAAGACGTCCTTACTCCATCCCACCAGCCCTGGCAGCCTCTAGCTGTGGAATCCCTGGTTATTTCCTTTCTCAAGGAGGAGATACTATTCTGGTTTGACAGATCCTTTCCTGGACACACTCTCAGAATTCCCTAAGGTTCTTATCATGGCTAATGGATAACAATGCAGAGGCTATGGGAGTGAATAATCACTCTCTCCCAGCTAAAAACTTCCTTTATTGACTTCTCTAACTTCCCGTTAGTACTTTGCTGCCAAATCAACCTCCTGTCCTAGGCAACTATTAAAACTAATTTTCTTAAAACTAAAAGACACGTTTAGTGGTCAGCAATAAATTGCGCTAACCTCAATTACTAGCCACTCAGGCTATTAGAATACCAGACTATTAGAATATTCACAAAATTAAATTGTTTACATTTCTGTTTCCTTCTTTTAACCCTTAAAATGCAAACAAAAGGAGGAGTGAAGAAAGATACCTTTTAGTTATTCCTTCTACAAGATAATGAGAATGACAGTAATATTAGGTAAATAAATATTTAGTGTCTAAAATGACAGCATTATCTATTCTTCACTGAAAGAGAAACTGAAAACAAGGCAATTAAACAGCTTGTTTTTGTGGCTTATGGTTAAGTGGTATCTTTTTCTATTATGTAGCAGTGTCTTATATTGTGTATTCCAAGTACATAGGATGGTGCCTAGAACATAGCTGGCAGCCAAAAAATTTTAACTGAATGAAATGAGTAAATTACTATTTGCTTTTATCCTGAAGACCAACATATGGCCTTTAATCCCCAAAAGAGAAAACACACGATCCCATTACATGTGACCCATACCCACAACACCAGAATCTAAGATTCCTACTCCAAAAGAGTGGCTAGAACAGCTTTTTGAGGCAATTCTGCTTCCTCAGCACGTTACTCCCCCTACGGTTTTTCCTTCTTTTGTTTTTGCACTAAGAATATTTGTACAAAAACAGAATCTTTGATGCTTAGTAATTCATCTGCTCCAGCCACTTGTGCTCTGTTCTCAATCAAAATTCTCAGTTTTCGGCCTCCTCATAAGTTTTATAAGGAGTTTAGTGAACTGGCCAGCCTTGCTTCTTTTTCCATCCTACGGAACAACAGGCCCCAAGTTCCCACACATTACTCCTCTTTGGCTTCTATCTTGGGTTATGTGTCACTGTGCCATACATAACCTATCAGCGCTCATCAAGAAGTGCTCACTCATTTACAGAGCACTGACACCATGCCAGTTGCAAAAGTCTCCAGTTTCAAGTCTGGGTAGGGTTACCCCAAAGTTAGAGAGGCTACATGGAGAGGGTTCTAAAGACCAGAATTTCAAGGAAAATTATAAAAGAGTAGTGTGGTGCAATCAGGTAACTAGTAAAATAATCCATTATTCCGTCACAGGTAAAAGCATATAAGAAAGTTGATCATCTATTATTACTATCAATTCAGTTTAAAGCATTTTATTAATCACACATATAAATTTTTCAATGTCTAATTCTCCTTATGTTCCTTTCCATTCTATAGACTTATCAATCCTTTCCCAGAGTTTTCTTATTTCTCACTGTTCCTCCAAAAAGGACAATAAACAATTTCCAAGTCACTCATCATCATAAACTCTGACATGTTAAATTACCCCCTGCTCAGTTTATGGACCACACTGGGCCTATAAAACTCCTCTCTCACCAGCAAACCACCCCACACAACATTCTCACTTCCCCTTTTCCCTGCCGGGAAGGATACTTCCTCAAGGAACACTGAACCACACCCCATCCCCTTCCTTCCCGCTGGAGGTGCATCCCCCAACCCAGGACACTAGGGGGACTCCTTACCTGGAAGGCAGCTGCACTCAAAGGTAAAGTCACCAGTCTGCCGGCAGGTGCCTCCATTGACACAAGGGGAGGGTGCACAGGGCACGTAGGGGCTGTCACAGTGCTGGCCTGTGAAGCCCTGGGGGCACTGGCACTGATAGGAACCCGGAAGGTTGAGGCAGGTGCCACCGTGCTGGCACTGTCCTGGAATGTCACACTCATTGACATCAGTCTCACATTTCTGCCCTGTGAAGCCCGCGAGGCATGTGCAGGAGAACTGGTTGGCCACAGTGGTACAAGTACTTCCATTTGCACAGGGGTGGGACAGGCAGGCATCGGTCCACTGGCACAGTTTACCTACAGGAAAGATAACAGAAGTAAGCACTGCCCACAGAAATGGGTGTCAGCCCCCTCCCACCCCACATCTCCCACCCAACAGGCGACGTAAGGAAGCCATCACGTGGAGAATCCCTGAGCTCTCTGAATTGTACAGGAAGCCCATATCAGAGCCTCCCCAAGTTCCTCTGACAGGAGCGCTCTCCAGGGCCCTCAGCTGAGACACAAAGACTCAGTGGATCACAGGAAGCCTGCAAGAATCCCTGCCGCACAGAAGGGCCTGGATCCACCGAGAGTCTCCCACCTCTTTGTTTCTGCCTAAGATACTCCTGTTTGGAAGGCCATCTACCTTGTTGTTCACTGCCTCGACAATTCTACTCATAAGTCATCCTTCATGCTCCACTCAGATACCCAAACCCCACCCTCTCTCCTTCCCTCACATACACACCCCTACACATGCAAACACATACCCCAAGGTTGCTGTTTTTCTTTTATCATGTCACCTGTCACACTGGCAGGGCTCTGATCTCTACGGTAGGCTCTCAAATCATGTCTTTTGAATGAAAATAAAGTGCACCGATATTTTCCAGAATACACTGTGACTAAACAGACCTCTCAGATGATAAAGACAAGTCAGTATGACTTCTACTTCCCTTAAACACAGTACACATGCACATGTGCTCCGGGAAACATTTTGGTGATTGTGGTCTTGACAAAAATAGTGCTGGATGTGTTTGAAGAAGATGAAGAATCTCTGGCTTCTTAAACATGAAAAAACCTGGAAGCTATCACAGGAATAAAGGTCTAGAAAGGTAATTCTTGTGGACTTTCTCAGGGAGGAGAGCACTAGAAAGAATCAGGAAGACAGTGTTCAATCTCAAGGAATCAAAACAGATTCTCTGAGGTAGAGAGAGAGGGGGGAAAAACACTCCTATGCTACTAGTAAATTCGGAATTCACGTGGCTTTCTAGTTTCATGAGTTCGAGTTTTTTCAAAACTAAAGATCTGAGAATCTCCTGAATGTGTTAATACTCCAATTGGTTGTCCAGGTAAACATGCAAATCTTTGACCCCGCCTCCCCACAGAAAAGCAAGTAAGAGTCATGACAGATACTCTAAAAGGGAGAGAGAGGTGACACATGAGGACACAAAAGTACTCTCTGTCTACCACGAATATCAAATCAAAGGGAAAAGGTGAAAAAATAATCTAGGGACAGCATGTATACCTCAGGGAAGACAGAATGAAGGAAGCTTCATTTTTCTATTTTCCTTCATTCTACTGATAGTATTTGCCTACAGTGGAGAACAGATAAAAATGGTTACTTCTGCCAACAGTGTATATCACAGTATTTGCCTACAACTGAAACAAAAAGGTTGCTGACCTTGGTTTCCCATGTATGTTTTGTACAAGCACTAACCTTCTGCCTCTGTTTTTTTTCATCTATGAGTGAGGTGAGCTCATAAGGTCTGATGAGGTAGGGTAGTGAATTATCCCCAAACTAAAAGGGTGAGCTTGACCTGTGGTGGTTCCTAAAGTGGTAGACGGAAGTGGCAGATGTATAAAGATGATTAGCACCCTGAGGACCACCAAGAAGAGATCTTTTTAATAGCAAGGAATCCACTTTAATTTGAGGGTTATTTCAGAGTAAACATTTTAATTATGAAGAAGATATCACTGCCATTTCCACTAGTCAGGATTAAAATGTTTTAACTGGATATGCCCTCCCTTGCCTTGTGGAGCAAAACAACTTGAAACTGACAATCAGGAAAAATCATTCTCTCAACCACCAAATCTCTTCAGTGACTCACAGTATCAATGCTGTCACGGTCATGATGGAGATACAACTGTAACCACATCTTTTAATGAAAAACCAATAGAACAAGCATTCCAAACTGAATGATCCAGTCTAGTGTTCTGGGTGTGTTTTTCATTTTCTAATTAGATTTACATAATTGTTGATATCCTGGAGGACAAAAGAGTGAGTAGTTCTCCTTTTCACAACTAAGTTAATAAACACTTATGGATCATTTTGAATAAAGCTCAGACCCACCTTTGAAGAACTCATAATACAGTCAGATGAGAGACATGTAAAAATTAATCACAATAAACTATGACACATAAAATAACAGAACACAGAGACTATCTATGTAAGGGAATCACGAGAGGGTCACTGAGAGGTTACAGCAACATTGGGCAATCTCCAAATGTAGAGAAGGGCATTCCAGCAAAGGGGCATGCAATAGCATGGAGGCAACAGGAAGTATGAGGTTTTCAGGAAATGATGAGAACGCTGGCGTCACTAACGCGAGATGCTTGTGGGAAGGTGAGGCTATAAAAAGACGCAAGGCCTAGACTGTGAAGGGCTGTGAAAGACAAGTAAAAGAGTCTGCAGTTCACTCTGCAGATGATGAAAATCACGAGGCACGAGGCACGGTAAGCAGGTGAGTTTGTGAGAAGATCTGCATGCATAATTAAAGATGTGGCAATGTGACAGGTAAACAAGATGGGGAGAAAGAAAAGGTGAGAAAACCAATTAGGAAACAACTGCAGGGGTCCAGGTGAGAAAGGACATGAAGGTCAACTACAGAGCAGCAGAGGAAATGGAAGGGAGCAGACAGTGAGAAGTAACTCAGATTAAAATGCAGCCTGGGTCCAAGTGGGGTACAGATAAATGAGAGGGAGTTTCTAGCTTGTGGTATTTGGAGGGAACACTGGTGTCACTATCTATATCAACATGTTGAGTTTCAGGAACCTGTTGAATTTCCAAAGATAATATGCAATAGATAGTTAGAAATATGAGCCTGAATGTCAGTGTCAGTGTGAAGCAAAAAGGATGATCATGAGAGTCATCAGCAGGGGATGAAGATGATGACAGCTGAAGAAACTGGAGATAGTGAGATTCCCTGGGGAAAGCTGTCATATGGCTCAAAAGAGGGCTCAAAACAGAGTTCCAAAGAACACAAAAATTAAATGCATGAGGACAAGGACAAGGCAATGGGGAAGCAAAAGAAACAATCGGTTTAGAAAACCAGAAAAGCCAGTGCCCTGAATGTCTGGGGAGAGAAGTTTTTAAGGAATAAGTTATCAATAACACTAACAACTTTTCTTCCAGTGACAGGGAAGTAATTATGATCCCCAGTCCTTCAGGCAGTCAACCACTGCAGAGTATCTGACCCTTTTGCTTTCTCTTTCTCCCCTTTCAAAACGAAATTAAGGACAGTTGACTGGAACATTCCAGTTCCTTCCATAATGATAAACATGTACTATAGAGGGGGACCCTAAAGAACCAGATGATAGTATCTAAAAGACACTATGTGGAAGTACCTGCTGAAAATAGGAAAGTATGGGCCTGAGTCCCACTGGTTACCTGTAAAACCGACTTGGCAGGTGCACTCATAGGTGTCCCGGCTAAGCACGTGGCAGGTCCCTCCGTTCAGGCAGGGGTGAGATACAAAGCAGGGGTGAGTAGCAGAGTACTGGCAGTCCTCGCCCGTGAAGCCCAGTGCACATCGGCATGTGGCTTTCCCCAAAAGAGCCTGGGCCATACACGTCCCACCATTCTGGCAACGGTTCTTCTCACAGGGGTCTCGATGCTGACAATATTCTCCCAAGAAGCCCTCTGGACATCTACACGGAAAAGAGAGGAGTCCATGAAAACATCTGACTTCTTATAAGTCCACAAATTTACAAGATAATGCAATTCATCCAAGAAAATACTAGACTGTGAATTGAGAAACCTGAAGGCACAATCTATAAGACTGTCTCACTTTAGGCGAAGTGTTTAGACTACTGAACCACATACTCTCATGTCTTTTTGACCATGATCCTTATTCAGAGGCAAAATACAACCATAGCCTTTTTCATGTAGGCGCAGGCTGGTAGGCTGTAACAGCACTGTTTTGTGCTGCACGGTGGAGACTTGTCTTCAAATTCAGTAACTTTCTCCTTTTGACTAAGTCAATTGATATAATTAAGACACACGTGATAATGCATGGACTGATCCCCTTACCCTCTCAAATTTAAAATCTGTAAAATATCAGGTGGCTTCAATTAAGCACTGAGGAATAATAAGTTTTTATTTCCACTGAGACATCATTTGGCCCATATCTAGATTTCTGGATCATGTTCAAGGGGTTGAGACTATGACAAAGGAAAAGGAGGTAAAGGAATAGGGAAGAATTCAAAGAGACTTTTCAGAAACTTAAATCTGCAAAGATATTAGTAGTAAGCAGCTTTCCTAACCAGAAAAGCGCAGCATGTACAACATTAAAAATATGTAAGGTACCATACAAAAACCAAAGTGAAGAAGGGAAAACAATTCAAGAACAACAGTCTACAACATTTCCCACATATTATGTTGAGAAATCTTTTTATATGCCACCACTGATTCATAAGATGCACAACCATCCCAAAATGTGTGTCGTATTTATAACAATTTTCTCCAAACACCATAAAAAAGGCATAGAAAGTCGCTATTTTCATAATGAAGAGGTTGTTTAAAGAGGATCTCTAACAAGCATTTAAAAGGAACAAAAAGTCTTTGATTCTAACTATAAATTTTGCCATTTGGCTGTCGCCCCAGATACTTGGTTCAATCTATTTCTCCATTTGACTTTTTGGAGGATAGAAAACTAACTATAAGGCTGTTCCACCATTACCTTGAAGATAATACGTTTAAACCAAACTAAATTCTCCCCCTCAAAATCAGCTCCTATTGCATCCTCCAAAGCTCAGTCACTGTGTCTCGACTCTCCCAACCACTCAGACTTTAAGCCCTGGCGTTCTGTTTCATTCCTTCTTGTCTTTGCCAACCTGTCCACAATGTTTAGGAGCCATTGGTTAACCACATACGGTCTTTAGAGGTCACAGTTTTGAGGAAAGAAGGAGGACCAGATATTTGGGGACTAAGACAGAATGGAAGAGGAAACAGAACTAGTCAGTGGCTTCAGTGGCAGTGATGGAGCTAGGCCCAGCCTCCTCATCTTTTCTCAAAGCTCTGTATAGTAAGCACAGCAGAGCCAGGAGCAGCCAGAGCTCTGAGCATCCTTGTGAACAGGTAAAGCTAGGGAATGAGAGGTAGTGAGGAGAGGGCACAGCACTGAAACCAAAGACTGGCTGAAGTTTCCAATGAAGAGTATCCACCTCATATCATCAGAAGGCCTATCTGGAATCCTGGTGGTATGATCTTGAATAAATTACTTAACTTCACCATCAGCTCTTTCACATTTTAAATAGTTAATAAGGCTATCTCCATGAGGCTCTTGTAAGAATTGAACAAAGTATATGAAAAACTTTATAAATATTTTTTAAAGTTTTGCAAATGAAAAACATTTTTTTCTCTCTTTGCACTTACTAAGGAAAATATAATCCTTTATTCAAATTGCAGCTTGATTTTATAATAGAATAAGTTATTTTCTAATTATTTTTTAAGTAAAGCAGCAAAAACTGCCAATGTAGTATAGCTAAAATTAACCATATTATTAAAAGCATTTGCAACTTATTCAAGAAATCTGTTACGAATGGTGTTAAAACTGCAACACAATTCTCATTCACAGTAACAGTCCTCTGGGCAATAAGCTTGGCTGACAACTTCTGATTCTACCATATGGGAATTATTTACCTTATAAATAATGACAAACTTTTAAGCCTGGGTGGGCTTTGCCCATCATCACCACCTCCCCAACACTATCATGTGGCATCTGCTCAGAGAACACAAATTCGCTTAAATATTAGCTTCATAAACATAATAAAAGCGTAAGGTTCCCAGGAAAACAAAAATGAAGCAATATGGAAGATTCTGAAGTGAAGTGAAGTCACTCAGTCATGTCTGACTCTTTGTGACCCCATGGACTGTAGCCTGCCAGGCTCCTCTGTCCATGGGATTTTCCAGGCAAGAATACTGGAGTGGGTTGCCATTTCCTCCTCCAGGTGATCTTCCTGACTCAGGGATCGAACCTGGGTCTCCCACCCTGCAGGTAGTCTTTTGACCATCTGAGGCACCAGAGAAGATTCTGGAGCCAAACAAAAGTATTCCCGAATTATTTATTACTAAGGTTTAATCTACATTGTTGCTTCCTACCACTAAAGGAAAAATGTTTCAACTAAGATACGTTTAAGAAACCAGTAAAAATAGAGGTGACAACTACAGCTTGTGAGTCTGCTTTGATCCACTGTTTGTTCTTTTTTATGGCCTGAGAGCTATAAATGATTTTTACATTTTTTAATAGTTGGGGGGAATCAAAAGAAAATAATATTTTATGACATATGAAAATTATGCGAAGTTCAGATTTCAGTGTCCACACATGGACTCTTATTGGAACACAATCATACTCATTCATACAGGGAATGTCTATGGCTACTTTTACATTATAATAAAAGGGTGGAGTAGTTGTGAGGAAACCATATGGCTCCAAAAAGTATTTATATCTGATGCTTAACAGAAAACGTTTGCCAACTCCTGAATAACAGAATATATGAAGCCTGATTCTATATATTGGAGAAAGAAATGGCAACCCACTCCAGTATTCTTGCCTGGAGAATCCTGTGGACAGAGGAACCTGGTGGGCTGCTTTCCATGGGGACACACAGAGTCAGATACGACTGAAGTGACTTAGCATGCATGCATGCATTGGAGAAGGAAATGGCAACCCACGCCAGTATTCTTGCCTGGAGAATCCCAGCGACAGAGGAGCCTGGTGGGCTGCTTTCCATGGGGACACACAGAGTCAGATACGACTGAAGTGACTTAGCATGCATGCATGCATTGGAGAAGGAAATGGCAACCCACTCCAGTATTCTTGCCTGGAGAATCCCAGCGACAGAGGAGCCTGGTGGGCTGCCGTCTATGGGGACACACAGAGTCAGACACGACTGAAGCAACTTAGCAGCAGCAGAATTCTATATATAGCATCCAAAATGCTTATTAATAATGATGTTGATGAAGAAGAACATTTTCATATCAGTTTCCACAAAGAATATTACTCTTGGTCATTAATGCAATAGTTACTAAGTGCCTATGAAGTATCAGGAATTGTTCTAGAGCTAGGAAATTCTTGAACTCTAAATTCCAGTAGGAGAAGACAAAAAGCAAAATTAATAAATGAAATCTGTAATTTGCTATGTGAGTTGCTGCTGCTGCTGCTGCTGCTAAGTCGCTTCAGTCGTGTCCGACTCTGTGCGACCCCACAGACAGCAGCCCACCAGGCTCTGCCATCCCTGGGATTCTCCAGGCAAGAACACTGGAGTGGGTTGCCATTTCCTTCTCCAATGTGTGAAAGTGAAAAGTGAAAGTGAAGTCGCTCAGTCGTGTCCGACTCTTCGCGACCCCATGGACTGCAGCCTACTAGGCTCTTCCATCCATGGGATTTTCCAGGCAAGAGTACTGGAGTGGGGTGCCACTGCCTTCTCCGAGAACAGTTATCTAGTGCATAGTAAATGCCATGCATTCGTGAAGTAAGATAAAATACTGGCTCACTACTTCAACAATACAATTGTCTTCGGTGTGGGTAGATCTCATTGTCCGGCAGCCTTTCTCTCTGATGTCTTCAAATTCTGCCTTCCTTCCTAGGTATGTATATACCAAGAAGGATAAAATGTAAATCAATGCAAAAATTTGTAAAGAATGTTCATAGTAACATTATTTATAATAACAAAAAGTGGAAACAACCCAAACATCCATAGCTGATGAATGGGTAAATAAAATGTGGTTATCCATACAATGAAATATTATTTGCCATAAAAAAGAATGAAGATTTGATACATGCTGTGATATTTATCAAACCTTGAAAATATCATGCTAAGTGAAAGAAACTAGACACAAAAGGCCACATATTGTATAATTTCATTTTTGTGAAAGGTCAAAACAGGCAAATCTATAGAGATAGAAAGCAGATTAGTGTTATCAGGAGCTGGGAAGAGGGGAACTGCAGAGGGACTGCTAAAGAATAGG
The DNA here is from genome assembly GCF_049115385.1 of Moschus berezovskii. Lineage (NCBI taxonomy): Eukaryota > Metazoa > Chordata > Mammalia > Artiodactyla > Moschidae > Moschus > Moschus berezovskii. Next base: position 99,715,002 of record NC_142463.1, read on the forward strand.
GAGAGTCTCTGGAAGGTAATGAAAATGTTTTGAAATTATATAATGCTGATAGTTACACTTAACTGTGGATATACTAAAAACTACTGAATTGTACATTTCAAAAGGGTCAATTTAATAGTATATGAATTACTGTTGGTGGGAATGTAAATTGGCGCAGCCATTATGGAAAACAGTATGGAGATTCCTTAAAAAACTAACAATAGAGCAATATGATCCAGCAATCCTACTCCTTGGCATAAATCCAGACAAAACTGTAATTTGAAAAGATACATGTACCTCTGTGTTCACAGCAGCACTATTTACAATAGCAGGACATCAAAGCAACCTAAATGTCCACCAACAGATAAATGTAAAGAAGATGTGGTACATACACATACATGATGGAATGTTACGCATAAAGGAGAAGGAAATAATGCCATCTGCAGCAACATAGATGGACCCAGAGATTGTCACACTGAGTGAAGTTTGAGAAAGACAAATACCATATGATATAACTTATATGTGGAATCTATTAAATGATACAAATGAACTTATTTACGAAACAGACTCACAGACGTAGAAAACAAATGAAAAGGGAAAGAGAGTGGGGAAAGGATAAATTAAGAGTATAGAGTTCCTAGATACAAACTACATATATAAAAATAGATAAATAATAGGTCAAAGATCATCACGACCAAGATAACCATGATGGCGTGATCACTCACCTAGAGCCAGACATCTTGGAATGTGAAGTCAAGTGGGCCTTAGAAAGCATCCCTACGAACAAAGCTAGTGGAGGTAATGGAATTCCAGTTGAGCTATTTCAAATCCTGAAAGATGATGCTGTGAAAGTGCTGCACTCAATATGCCAGCAAATTTGGAAAACTCAGCAGTGGCCACAGGACTGGAAAAGGTCAGTCTTCATTCCAATCTCAAAGAAAGGCAATGCCAAAGAATGCTCAAACTACCACACAATTGCACTCATCTCACACGCTAGTAAAGTCATGCTCAAAATTCTCCAAGCTAGGCTTCAGCAATATGTGAACGGTGAACTTCCAGATGTTCAAGCAGGTTTTAGAAAAGGCAGAGGAACCAGAGATCAAATTGCCAACATCCGCTGGATCATGGAGAAAGCAAGAGAGTTCCAGAAAAAACAACTATTTCTGCTTCATTGACTATGCCAAAGCCTTTGACTGTGTGGATCACAATAAACTGTGGAAAATTCTGAAAGAGATGGGAATACAAGACCACCTGACCTGCCTCTTGAGAAACCTGTATGCAGGTCAGGAAGCAACAGTTAGAACTGGACATGGAACAACAGACTGGTTCCAAATAGGAAAAGGAGTACGTCAAGGTTGTATATTGTCACCCTGCTTATTTAACTTATATGCAGAATACATCATGAGGAACGCTAGGCTGGAAGAAGCACAAGCTAGAATCAGGATTGCCAGGAGAAATACCAATAACCTCAGATATGCAGATGACACCACCCTTACGGCAGAAAGTGAAGAGGAACTCAAAAGCCTCTTGATGAAAGTGAAAGAGGAGAGTGAAAAGGTTGGCTTGAAGCTCAACATTCAGAAAACGAAGATCATGGCATCTGGTCCCATCACTTCATGGGAAATAGATGGGGAAACAGTGGAAACAGTGTCAGACTTTTATTTTTGGGGGCTCCAAAATCACTGCGGATGCTGATTGCAGCCATGAAATTAAAAGACGCTTACACCCTGGAAGGAAAGTTATGACCAACCTTGATAGTATATTAAAAAGCAGAGACATTACTTTGCCAACAAAAGTCCGTCTAATCAAGGCTATGGTTTTTCCAGTGGTCATGTATGGATGTGAGAGTTGGACTGTGATGAAGATTTCAGAGCTAGTAGATATTAGAGGCAGATCTCAAATCCAGGTATGATTCCAGAGCCCACATACTTCGAAACTGGGCTATCTGCCTACCCCAACTAGATGACTCTAGGTCATCAAAAACTTCTTTAAAAGGTAGGACCCAAAATGGGGGGGGGAACCACATAATACGTATGTTCTTACCACTACAGCATAGAGTTGGACACTACTGTTTCTACTATTGCTGCTTAAAGCTGTGTTCACTTTTACAAAAGTTACAAAATCCAGATTCAGCTAAAAAGTCCACACTTCCACATGAACTACTTTTATGCCATATTCAACCCATCCTATATTAGTACACCATGGTTTTTGAATGCAACAATTGGTCCTGTAATTTCCTTCTTTTCAATTCAACATACTGAATCTTTACCCCAAGTTTCCTTTATTTAGATAATTTTACACTTTATTCATACAATCACAGAATTTCAACACTGCACCAACTCTCAGAAGTCAATTGGTCTGAACCTCTGTTGTACTGATAAGGACACCAAACTGACCTGCCACAAGCTTGTCTATAAATCCAGAAATTTCCCCGAGTTTTGGATCACCTACAACTGTACTTCTATCTTTACCTAGTCTTTACCAAAATATAAAGCATCACTTAACTGAAAGTATTCTATGAAGTCTTACCCCAAGATTGGCTCCTATTCAGTCAGTTTTATTATCTCAATTACACCAGCATCCTGTCTACACCTCTTCATTAAATTCAGGGAGAAAATTGCTCCCTGCAAGTAAGCACACTACTTAAAGAATGATCCTTCTCAAGTGTAATTTTGATCATGTCACTCACTTTCCTGCTCAGAAGCTAGTTTCAATGCCCAGCCCTTCTTATGACCTATTCGTCTGCCCTACTCCTATCATCCAACTCACTCCTTAGTGACCCATAACTTAAGCACTCCAGATTATTCCCACACTCAGGTCTACTGTTCCTTATATAAAAATCTTCTATCTAATTTCCAGTGAGAGGTACCACATTTTACCATCTGATATGTCTCTAATTTATTTTCTTTTCTTCTATCCTTGTTTCAAAGATCTGTTCAAAACCTATATCCTTTATTAAACTTTCTCCAAACCATCTCACCCATCTCTGATCTAACAGAAGTTGTATTCCATGTTATATACTACATTATTTCTACCAATATGGCTCTTCTTCATTAAGCCATAGTGAGGTCTTCCCTGTGTCTCTCTCAAACTGATATTTTTGTGGGGAAGAGCAAGTCTTCAGACCCTGGGGCGGGTGGCTTGAACACCATGACCACCTATGTTGCAAAATCCCCTCTCAACCTCATGTAGGGCTCTGCCTGGTAGAACACAAGGCAAGGCAACCAAAAATATCATCCTGGGGTACAAGATCATCCCTCACATCCCAGGGATGAATTATGGACACAGGAAGAAATTATGGACCTAGGAAGAAAGGGGAGAGATGGGTAAGTGAGACAGCCAGAAATAAAGGACCCCATCTCCTAATACAGGAGATCTTTCAACTTTGCAAATCCATGTTCAACTGTAATAGGAATACACCATATGCCCTGTTAGTCTCAGTGGGAACTGGGACTCTCCGCTGAAAACTAGAGATTAAATAGCTTTTTTCTTGAGATGGCTCAAGTTGACTTTATCATACAAGTCCCCTTACAAATCTATAGTTCCCAGAACCATTTTTGGAAAATAGCCTACATCTTGAACTAAAGGTGTACGTAAAAAATCTTCTAAAAATATAACACCCCCCTCAAAAAAAAAACCCTCTAAAAACTGCGTTTGGTTCCTGAAACTATATGAATGCCCTCCTCTGGAGGAAATTTATAACTTATTTAAGTAGTTTTCTCAGTGACTTCCTCCTAGTCTCTTCCCTTCTCTGGCTTTGGGTCTCTGAAAGAACATAGTTCACAGAGGATGCTTTGAATACAGGGAAAGTTTTGTGGGAGGGGGCTTTTTCCCTGTAAAATAATTTCATAAACTAATCTGAACACTTAATCAGCTCCATACAGTCACGTATTTTCCTGAAAAAGTCTGCCATTTCTTCCACAAAGAGGTCCACTCTTTCATTGTTACTATTCAAACACACACACGGGGAATGAAGTGAAGAGGAGGAGTGAGGGGGAAAAAAAGAGGGAAAACCGGGGGATTCCTCCTAACGGAACTAGAAAACATTCCAACTGAATGGATGCCCATAAGTCCCCTCTCAATAAAACAGATGAAAACCAGACCCCAGCTCTCACATGTCACCAGCAGCCTGGATTCGTTTACATGTGCCGCTTTACAGATCTCAACGAAGCCGGGATTTGAATAGCAATTCCAATCTATCTAGCAATGGCTGTGATTCAGGATCAGTCTCCCTAGTAATACAGGACAGAAAAAATTGTTCTTTCAAGTTTCCTAAGTGAATAGCCACTCGTCTAGAGAAAAGCTTAAAATACTGCGGTAGCTTGTGTCAGCTCCAAGATGACCAAAGTCTGAGCAGGAAATAAGCCCCTTTTCCAAATAAAAGCCAATGTTCTCTCTCCTTGTTTTCTCCACCGACTCTTCTGTATCAGCAGGGTGAGCCCAAATGGCACCCAGGGCTTCTCTGCAGCTCTGCCTTCAGCTTTTTTTTAGGGAGGACTTGGTCATTAAAAAAATAAAACAACAAAGCAAAACATCACCACATAGGAGAAGAAGAAAAAGAGAGGCGTGCTTTACAAAACAGCTATTTCAAAATCGTGATTTTTAAAAAACTACACAGAATGTGGAACGCAGGGGGAAAATGTCTCATGTGGGTTGCGTCGGCCCTGCAGCTGCTCCTCATTAAAGCTCCTCTTTACTCCCTCTGGGCTGGTTTCCAGCAGAAAATTCTTTAAACAGAACTCTGCTTTCAACCCACTTTCTTCTTGCTCTAGGCCTCTCGGCCCCCCAATCCGCAGTGGCAGCCTGCCCTAGCTGAGCTCGAGAGGGGGGAGCTGTTGTTAAGGTAAATGAGGTAAGGGCAGAGGGAAAAAAAATTACAAAACCCAGAAACCAAATTAAGCATTGGTCAGTAACAAAGGTCTGCAGTCTGAAAAAGGTCCCAAATCAGTCTGTTCTTTCCTGTGACCATAATGCCAGCTAAGTTTCCTGCCCCCTCCCCTCCCCTCAGGCCCCTGTTAAAGTAGATAAAAATGATTGCTAACAGCCAAAGCTAACTGTAACCAGTTAAAGTTCCTATATAATGCTTAATTCCCAAGGCTCTGGCTCACAAACTCCTAGATGCCCAAGAGTCTCCAGAATCAAGTCTAAACTCTGGGATTGTAATTCAAGAGGCCCAACCTACTAGTCCAACCTCACTGTCACCCTCCTCTCAGTACCTCCAGCTGAACATCTCATCAGGCTGTCAACTTTTTGATTCTGTAACTCTGTGTAAAGATAACTACTGGGTTATGCTAATTACTGACTTAAAAAAAGAAAAAGGTACAGGAAGACGTCTTGCTAACTTCCTGGTAAAGAGGGAAAAAGGGAAGAGTTCTGTGATGTTGACTTCTTCTTGCCATTCCCACTCCCCTTCTCACCTCCCTTCCCCCAGAAAAGAGAAAATTTAAAAAAAGGAAATACGATAGCTTACTCAGCAAGAAAGAAAAACAAAAAGAACTAAAAAAAAAGTATTCATGTACAGAGTTAGGGCCCAGTGCTGGGCTGTCTGTGGTAAAACACACTTTCTAGAGCTTTGCTGGTTTGATGTAAAGGAAACAAGACCAATATACAATCAATTTCTCCCTCCTCTCTCTTTCTCATTTTCTTTCTCTCTCTCTCTCACACACACACACTTTTTTTTTTTACCACAACTAATAAAGACTACAAAATACTGTAGGACAGCCCATTTTTCTACTATGTAAATTCAGCTTCCTGAGCAGAACATTTCTGCTTTTCTTGTAGTATTTCAGAAAATGTTAATCTTGGTTCCCACATTAGGCTGAATGCTTCCAAATTAAAAGTTTCCCACAGGAAAAGAATTTCACGGGGAATTGTGAGGCTGGGAATTATCTTCTGAAGCTCCACTTCACTTGGTTTCCATGCATTTAGGTTTTTCAACACTACCTCCCATATGAATAAAGCAATAAACACACACTGATTTTAATAAATCCAAACCAGAAAGAAGCTATGATGGTATACACTTCAAAACTGTTAATTCACAGCACTGTTCATCTTCATCAGAAACTATGAAATCAGTAACCACTGCAATGGGAAACATGCTTTATTTACACAAGAATTTGCAAACACCCTTATCTTCCAGTTTATAGTCTGGGCTCATTTATCAGAGCTCAAAAGCTGAACTGAGTGCCTAGCCTCTTCAATCATCACTTGAAAGAGTGGACAAGGGCACACAAACCGCATTGGAAGACTTCTGTCGCTGCCATAACAGAAGGTGGTTTTTCCTGTCTTCTAGCATACAATCCATACCTTTACCAGATTTCACTGAGTGGACCTTGAGAGAGCATCTACTTGTGATTAAAATATGGCAAATGTATTCTAAACACATGAGGTTACAAAAAGCACCCTTCAGAGTAATAGGCAAAAACAAATGAGTTAAGCCAGTTGTCCCCAAACATTGTAGTTACTGCAAGGAGTTTGCAAATGCTTATAAATCACTTTCTAGACTATTAAATAATGTTCTCTCCATATGAAATGGACTATAAATGCTGTTACAGTTATTAAAATGTGGAGACATTATAAAGGGTTATTGAATTCTCAGTAGATTTTGACATTATGCACTGTATACAAACAAGAGACTGAGAACTGGCTTCATCTCAAGACCATCACCCCTTCATTCCTTACACCCTCGCTAAGCTCAGCTTCTTTAGTTCCTAGAACATGTTCTAACACACCTCCAGAACTTTGTACGTTCTGTCCATTCAGTCCAAACACTTCTCCCAGCCCTCTTCTCATAGTTGAAGTGAAGTGAAGTCGCTCAGTCGTGTCTGACTCTTTGCGACTCCATGGACTGTTGCTTACCAGGCTCCTTGGTCCATGGGATTTTCCAGGCAAGAGTACTGGAGTGGGTTGCCATTTTAAGACCTAAAATTTCTTTAAGCTTCAGCTCAAATTTTATTTCCTTTGAGAAACAGGCTTGATGCCCCCTGCTGTATATTCCCATAATCCTAACATATCATTCATTATCTTATATTATGGTTATTTGTTTCTTCCCCAAAAGACCGAGAATTATTATCACTATACTCATAGTGCATAATACAGGAACTGGCGTACAGAAGGCATTCAACTATTCAGTGCTCATATTCTTAACCAAAGCCAAAAGGCAAAATGCAAGGGTCAATAGAATCCTTACACCTTAAAGCTTGGGAACCACTAGGTTGAGCTATTTACCCAAAGGACTATCAATACTAATTAAGATTCCTGATACATACAGGACTTTTTAACCTTCACTTACCTCTAAATCATTCCAAGTGAGTCAGCCAAACCTATATGGAGTAGACTTTGCAAATCATACTTTCTCCCCAAATAAGAACACTCTCTCCCTCTCAAACACACACATACACACACACAGAGTCTGTATTTTCTCTTGTAGTTTTATTCATCTTTAATAAAACACTGACTACGTGAACCACCAGGATCCCGAGTGATAGAACATCCTACAAAGTGGCCCCAGTAGCATAAACTGCTAGATTACTCAGACACTGAGCAGTAAAAATTAAACAAAATTTCAGAGGAAAAAACTGAGTGTGTTTGCTTTCTGTTCTCTAACATGAGGAAATGACCACCTGTAAAATTCTGAAGTCCAAAAAATATCTGAAGGCAGAAAGTTCTAAAAGCTTATGGTTTGGCCTACAAGGATTCCTAGTTGAAAAATAACTGTACTCAAATCCTATCAAACCAAACGTGAATGCAGGAGTAGGCAGGAGAAAAACCTGCATTTTTTCAAGCTTTGAGAGATAAGTTTGATGAGAAACAAAAAATATTTCTTTGTAGATTCTGAATACATCATTCTCCCCAAAAATGTAATAATCACATGTATAGGTATGCAAGACTACTCAATGACTAATATATTGAAATATATATAATATATAGAAAAACATAATTTCAAAATGCCCTGAAACACTATAAAATCCCATTTAAACAACCTTGCTTAGACTAGAACCACAGGTAATAAAAATAATGGACAGCATGAGGAAATAAATAACAGTGCCTTGAATCCTACTTCAAGACCAAAACCACTAGTTCCCATAAAAGATAGGGCTGTGACTTAAAGCATAAAAACAATGGTTCTTGGGGGTAAAAAAAACCTTAGATATTATAATGGTCTTCCAAAGGGCTACGATAGATAAACTGATACACAATATATCTATGGCATTAAAATTGCATGGGGTTGGGGTAGAGAGATTAGGGGGAAAAAACTCTAAAAATGCTCCTTTGGGGCAAGGGGGTGATAAAGATAAAAAGGTTGAGAAACACTGAGATAGCATATCCAAATAAAGTAATTTTTAGCTTAGTATCTGGCACTCATAACACTGATAAATGTTAGTTGAATTAAACAGAAAAGTTTCCTACAAATGCTGCCTATATTTGTATATATTCAAACTCACATGACTTATAAAAAATTGTTCCTCAGCTTTGGAATTTCCTTCACCTATGCTTGATCTGCTGTATGAAATCAAAGTTTATGCTTCCATAGGGACAAAGTGGAAATCTTGCAAAGCTAAACAGTGGTCTAATGAGAAGATTTATATACCATACATCCAGATACCATAAAGATGATTTCCTCTAAAAATACAATGCTATCATTATTTTATGTACTCTTGCATTCTTATAACAAAAACAGCAAAACCTTCAATCCCTCACTATATGGCTGATGCTGGTAGTACATGTCAAAGTCTTAGCCTAGTGGTGTCTATACTTGGAAGCATGCTCTATCAACAACTACACAGCTGGGACTGGATTTGGTTTGTTATCTGTTTTCCTCTCGATTGTAAGCTTTTGAGAACAAAGATAATTATTAAAATCATCACCATCACCATAATCACCCCCAGAAGTTTTCCACACAAAAGATAACTTTCGTGAAGTTAATGACATCTCACAACTTATTACTTTTATGACAATAAGAGAACAGTTACTGTCAAAGAAAAAATGTAATTTTTTATTTATTTTTTAAAAACATTCTTTATTTAACAGGATCTTGGCTTTGGTGCAGACCTCCAGTATAGATCATCTCAACTAGAAAAGTCACATCAACTAAAAACTGATATAGGAAGATTCAGATATAATTATTTGTTCTAATTTCAGCAACAGCTGCTTTAAGAATTCCTTTTGTATAGTTAAAAAAAAAAAGTTTAGCACAAAGAATGGTTCTTCCATATCTCATGCCATCCAAGGACATGAAGCATTTCAAATGGCTACTATACTCTAAGATAAAGGTCAGCAAATACTGCCCTGGGCAAAATCTACAGGCCACCTGTTTTTGTGCCTCCAGCCCAGGGGCTAAAACTGGCTTTTACATGTTTTAATGGTTATGTTTTAAAGAGGTATATAGGTATGTACATCATATCCTTAATTTGCTTCTTGGCCAGCAAAGCTTAAAACCTTTATCATCTGGCACTTTAAGAAAAAAGTTCACTGATGCCTGCTTTAAGGCCAGGACAGCATTTAAGTGTACATAGGAGAGTCCCAGTCCATCCTAAAGGAAATCAGTCCTGAATATTCATTGGAAGGACTCACGCTGAAGCTCCAATACATTGGCCACCTGATGTGAAGAACTGACTCTGTGGAAAAGACCCTGATGCTGGGAAAGATTGAAGGCAGGAGGAGAAGGGGACAACAGAGGATGAGATGGTTGGATGGCATCACTGACTCAATGGACATGAGTTTGAGCAAGCTTTGGGAGTTGGTGATGGACAGGGAAGCCTGGTGTGCTGCAGTCCATGGGGTCGCTGAGTCAGACATGACTAAGGAACTGAACTGAACTGAGGCTAAAAACACCTTCAAAACATGTGCTCACAATTTAGGTTAAGTTTTTTGTTTATTAGAAGTCAGCCACTTTAGGAGCACTTGTTAAGAACCATGTTTAACTTCAGAAAGCAACCCAAACATCAGAGAATCATCATTGTCAATTGTTATACCTCTGCATAATTATAACCAATAATAATAAAAAGAACAGATATTAAGGAAAAGAATTAGAACGTATAAACTTAATGAGGTGACTCAAGACAAAAACTACTACTTCCCTTAAAAGATGGGATCAGGCCCAAAGGGTCAAAAATAGAAATTTTTAAAGCTAAAGATATTACAATGATTTGTGACCTTCCAAACCAAAGAAACTGAATATCAAACAAGAATCCTGAAAGTACGCATTCAAGTTCACACAAAGTGAAGATAAATGCATCCTGAGAGGCACTTCACTTACTAAACAGAGGCAAGGCAAAGCCACACCTGACGTGGCTACATTCTCCTGTATCATTCTGCTTTAAAAACCCATGTCTACTGGTAGGTGAGACATACTCAGGGCATACTTGAAGACAGGTAGGTAGGTAGGTAGATAGATATGCAATGCGTCTGTTTCTTATCTGAATGAGAATAAAAATGTAGCTAGAATATTATTTTACAAAAACTCTTACCGGAGACTTGAGCATGTTCTCAGAGCTTTTGATTGAGTGGCTCCCTACAGACCTTTCCACTAGATCAAGCCCTGGTTCTTCCACTAGGTGTGAATCTTAAAAGAGCCACTTTACTTCTCTGAGCCTCAGTCTCCTCATGTATTAAAACAAGATGCTAGGCCAAATAACCTCTAATAATACCTTTAACTCTAAAATTGTATGATTCCACTTAGGTATGTTCTACAGCCCCTATGGATATTAATATCCTTTAGGAGGATTAAAGACCTACTTTAGGAGGACTCAAAAGAATTTTCACATTGTTTTGTTTCGTGGAATATTAAAAAATAAAATGTATAGCTAGAGTTAAAATTCTTGGTCTTTCAAACTACCTTATAAAAGCCCTAAGTTGTTTGTTTCTAATTCTTCTTTTCTCTCTCCTCCCCTTCTCTCTTTTCACCCTGAACAGCAGTCCCTTGAGAGTTGGTACCAAGAATGAAAAGAAATAGTGCTGAATCTTTCACCTAGTGGGGGCTGAGAAGCAGCTTTTAGTCCCACTCTACATTCCAGTCAGTTTTGTAATACAGGACAATTCACTTGGCCACGTTAAGCCTTGGGTTCCTCATCTTATAAAACAAGATGAGTGGGAAAGGTGCTCGACAAAATCCCTTCCACCTCCTGAGTTCAATGACTCTACAATTTTGGTCTTTAAATTTCTTCAGCAATACTGCCCGAGAATGCAATGATGTTTGCTGATGGTAATGCCTGGGGTCAGTGGTTGTGTATGTCTTGACCATCAACCCACTCTAAGCAGGGACTCCCTGGGGCAAGAATTGTGCATGTGTCTCTTCTTTTACATTCTTCATGCTACCTAACTCTCATCCTTCTAAGCACACAGACAATTCAATACACACCTGTATAAAGGAACTGTTGCACAACCCACACTTTCAGCTAACCCCTCGCAGGAACCATAAGGAAGCAAAGAATAAACAAAAGAGAAAGAACGATACATTTAAACCAGATATGGAAAATAAAGAGGAACCGTGAGCCTAAAAGGGAAAGGCCTCTTCCCCAAGTCATATGGCCAACATGAAAGCCTGTTTTCCTCAGCACGGAATAGTGGTAGACACTGCAGTCCGTCCCTTTATGGACTCTGATCCACTGACAAATCACACAAGACTAAAAATGACTGTGTATGTCTGGGAAGAGATGCACCAAATCAACCACTTAATTAAATTCATGTTGGACCTTTTTCCAGACATAATTTTTATACATCATCTCAACACAGCATAAGTACCTATCTTACTCATTTCCCCAGCTCATAATGCTTTCATTAATTTTTATAAAATTTAAGAAAGAATAGGTGATGTCCCATAATTAGAGAGTATGCTTCTCTAAAAACTAATTATAAACTCTGATTGTCAGTGTCAGCCTTTGCCTAGGAGGAAATGAGTCAACTTTTCATTAGTAATCGAGTTCTGTCCATTTTTTAAGAGTGACCCAGAAATTCAAGGCCACGAGTTTTAACAATATGAGACAGAGAATGAGACACCACAAATATTACTTACAAATGCAGCTAAGAGGAAAATTAAAGTCAAAAAGGTTCCTGAGGTACTTTTCAGGCTGAGTGAGATTTCAGAAGAGGCAAGTTGCCCAGTAAAATAATTCCTTAAGGAGATGTCTCTGGCTTACACAATAACCACCAGCATTTCAAAATTTTAAAGGGACAGGCAGTTAAATGGCCAAGTCACTGCCATGGTCTAGGCAAAGGAATCATAACCACTATCAAATGTTTTCCACACAGAAGAGGCATCCCTGGTTTATTCTATATAATTGAGGGTTTGGATATGTACTATATAATCAGAGGAAACAAGCAGAAAAGGACATGAGCTAATTTGGGGTAACCAGAGATGTGTCTAACAGATGCTTGCTTACTCGGGATCCCTGAAATGAACTGGATCAGGAAAGTGATATGCTGGACAGAAGAGATCTGAGGTTGGGATGCCTCAGATCAAGAATGCACTATGCCTTATATGAAGACTGAGCCTGCTCCTGACATCTCTGTTTTTCTATCACTCCTCCTAACCCTTTTTTTTTTCCTTGCCTCAGAGATTTTGAATTCTGAGTTTCCCTGTAAACGATGTCCACAAGCCTACCTGGCCACTCGGTTTTGGAAGAAGCACAAGACTCAACAGTCAAGGCCAAAAGGCAGAGGGAAGGAGAGATGATTGCTCCCAGCTGCCTCCTCCTCTTTTTCCTTGGACTCCCCCCTCATCCCTTAATCCAGACAGCCTATCTCAGGCATTCAAGCCAACATGTGCTAAAATAATGATTTTTCAAATCAGTTAGCTGTCATTGTGAAACAGATTAAAAATCCACAAGCTAGTTGAGCAAAACCTCACACAAACTGAAGTACAGATAGAGAACACCCACGATGTAAAAAAAAAAAATTTTAAATTATGTCATTAAGGAAAAAACAGTGACAATATTGGTAATGATTATTTCAGTTAATCATAGCCTTTTCTAGTCGCCTCAGCCTCTCTACTTCCATCCTTCTGCCTAGCCATTTCCTAAGACACAGTCAATATTCTCAGATTTATTCTCAGATTATAAGTGACCCACAAAAGACTCTCTGATTTTAGTCTTCCATCCCATAGCAGTCGTTCCTATACATACAGTTCATATACATACATATATATATGTATGTATATATGTGTATATGTATGTATATATATATATGTATGTTCATGTCTCATCTCCCCAATAAGATGGCAAGACATCAGAGAACTGCCACCATGTCTTATGCAAGAGAAATACAACATTCATTAGCAGACACTCCTTAGGTATAGACACTTGTGAATAAGAAAGTCAGACAACACAGGCCTCCTCAGCCTTTATGCTTGATCACAATACCCTGCACAGTGCTTAATCACAGTAGCCAGTTCAATAAACACCAGTCTGATGAAAATTAAACTTTCCTTTGAAGAGGGCTATGGACTGAGTGCACCCCTTCAAAATCATTATATTAAAACCCTCAACCCCAATGTGATGTTATTTGGAGCTGGGGACTTTGGGAAATAACTCAGCAGATGAAGTCAAGAGGGCGGAGTCCTCAGGAAGGGATTCAGTTCAGTTCAGTTCAGTTGCTCAGTCATGTCCGACTCTTGAAGGGATTAGTGCCCTTAAAAGGAGTCAAAGGGACCAGAACTTTCTCTTCCCACCATGTGAGGATACAGTGAGAAGCTGGCTGGCTACAAAGCAGGAAGAAATTCCTCACAGGGAACTGAAGAAGTCAGCACCTTGATCGTGGACTTCCCAGCCTCCAGAACTATGAGAAATAAATGTCTGCTGGTTAGGCCACCTGTCTCTGGTAGTTTGTTATAGCAGCCTGAGTTGACTAAGATGAACAGTAATGATCCTAAAGTGTCTCAGAGTCTGACTTTCAGTGTTGAGGATACGGGACTATACATACAGTACCTGCTGGAAAGCAGCCTGAATCCACACGGACTCTGTGCACTAAATGCTACTATTCTACAGAAGGTTTAATCAGCCTCTTTTCTCATTGACACCTACTTTCTCCTCAAACTTATATAAAGAAAAAAAAATGGCTATAACGTTCCAGTTGGATATGTATCCTGAGTAATGCCACCTGTTATTTAAATAACGCCTTTATTAGTCTTTGCTTTCACTTTCTTTCCATAAAGACCTTTTCATTTGGATCCAAGTAGAAGATTGTTTACGAGAAGAACATTTTAAACAGAAGGTAACTGCATTAATAAGAGAAGACTGAAGGCATCAGTATGAGAGTCAGTAATACATTTTCAGACACGGAGGATGAAGTGCTAGTGAAGTTTACCAATGATGAGTGAATAGGGTATAGAAAACTTCAGGACACCCCAGAGAAATTGTAAATGACACTGAGGTGTAAAACAAACACAACTAAAAAACTATGAAAACAAAACACATAATAGACACACACACTCACACAATGAAGGGATGAGGGTGGAGGAAACACTAAACTCCATTCCTAGCTACAAAATTCCTAGCTCAGGATGCTGAGAAGGAGGTTTAATGAAAAGCTTCATCATGCCCACATATTTAAGCTAGCTTAACAGAGAAAAAAGTACTTGGAAATTTTTAGATAATTACATTTTTATCACATTCTGACTTCCTCAAACCCTTTGTATTCAATCTTGCTAGGCTTGATAAAAGACAGATAGCCAAAATTTTAAATGAAGGATTTAATTAAGTTACTCCAGATCATGAAAGAGAAAGATTTCTCATCCTGCTTAGTCAAAACAAAAGGGGGATAAAGGAATTACTACATGAAATTAATGGTGCTGACATGCCACAATGGAACAATGAGAAAGAAACTTTACTTAGGATTACGGTTAACCTGCGTTATGGGGACTGTGTTGAAAGAAGCCTAGCTAAACTCCTAACTATTTGTGCCAGGTTTGCAAGCCAAGATTAGTTGGTTTAACTTACTGGCAATGACCCAAGACAGGCAAAAAGATACAAGCAGAGCCTAAGAACCACCTTTTTCTACTTCTCCACCTAACACTGAAGTTTGTAAAGTTTCTAACCTAAAGAATAAAGATCAGTTGAAAAGAACACAGGAATTCTGCTGTTATATACTGATACGAAGCTATTAACCAATTTTTCATACTTCATGCATGAAAAATTCATGAAAAATTTCATACTTCATGAAAAATTCCTCAGGGACACAACATATTTGTTAAAGGATTTTTTCAAGGACATAAACGTTAATAAGAACAGCTTAGAAATGGTTCTGTTGAAAGGTTCAGACCCCAAGTCCTAAACAATGAAAGCCTCACAGGACACACATCTATATGTCTATAACTCACACTGCAAATATAAGACTGTGCATTTAACAATTTGTGATTCCTGTGATGGCAGCATCATTTATCAGAAGTGGTAGAATTTAACCTGTCTCAGTTTCACAGCTGCATAAAATCTGTCTGGACTTGCTCATCTTCCATTAGGGAAAAAGGGAGAGGTTTCAAGGTTTTAAGTTAAATTTTTTCTACTAAAAAGCATGTTAACACACAATATCCTCTAGCCCCATCTTCACTGCTCTCTTCTTATATTTAATCTGCATTAACTGCACTGAGCTCTTATGGTCAAGGCCACTTCTCAGAAATACAGCGTTAGCCAAGCCTGGCCCATGTATTCAGCTGGCAAAAAACTTCATATGGGTTTTTCCATAAGATGGTACAGAAAAACCCTAACAAAATTTTGGCCAACTCAATATTACGAGCTACCCAGACCTACCTATGTCTCTACTTTAAAATTAAAGGAAACTATATAGAATTTTAATCATAATCCTGATCTGAAAAGCTACCTTTCATGCACTTTCAAATGTTCCACACTGCCTTTTCCGAAGATCCTGTTTAAACTACCACTTTAAAATAGCTAATTTTGTCCCTTTTACTTATAAGCAAACTGAGACTCAGAGAAACAGTACATTTTCAAAGAGCACACCTCAGGTCAGATACTTAAAAGAGTTATGTGATATTGAGCAAAATATTTAACCTGAGTTTTCATCTACTCACTGGCAAAACAGGGATATTAAAATTATCTACCTTACATGAGGAGGTTTCCCAGGTGACTCATTGGTAAAGAATCCACCTGCCAATGCAGGACACACAAGAGCCATAGATTCAATCCCTGGGCCTGGAAGATTCCCTGGAAGACGAAATGGCAACCCACTCCAGTATTCTTGCCTGGTGAATTCCATGGACAGAGAAGAATGGGGGGCTACAGCCCATGGGGTCACGGAATCATACACAACTGAGCGACTGAGCGTGCTCAACCTTACCTGAGGACTAGAAAAATACACGTAAAGAGCTTAACTGAGCAGAGAGGCTAGTATGTAATAAATGCTCAATAAATGTTAGCTAGTATAATACTCTTTAACTTGCCAAAGATCTAATTACTGACAGTACTTGGGGCTCAACTTCAAGTCTATCTGACATGAAAACTTGTCCTTTCCATGTCACCAAACAGGGCTCTTTCAAATATGTTACTTTACTCTCCAGAGCCAGACTAACCATACAGGAGCCTGGAGCAAAAGAAAAAAAAAAAAAAAATCAACAGTACTGATTTCATCTTTTTTTTTAATGTTCATATTTTGATCATAATTTCTGCATTAATTTTGAACTATTGCCTTCAAATATTATTTATCAAGATTGAAGGAACCTTGCTGGCAAAACCAGTTTCAGCAGGAAAAGAGAAAGCGATTTAATAGCTGATATTTTCCCCAGTGCCTTGCTTTGATCTGATACTGCCCCTGAACAGCACTGAGTGCACCAGCAAGGTGAGTGAACGTGGAAAATGTTGAGTCAGGCACGACTTTTGAAAATGCCTTTCTAGGGCAGTACCACCACAACACACTGGTGATGCATCCTATACTATAAGTCAGGCTCTGGAATATTTTGAGTATCTCTATTCCCAGTTGCTCAGTCATGTCCGACTCTTTGCAACACCATGGACTATAGCCTACCAGGTTCCTCTATCCATGGGATTATCCTGGCAAGAATACTGGAGTGGGTTGCTATTTCCTTCTCTCAAGAGGATGAAGAAGGCAATGGCTCTGGTTTTCTTGGATGGTTTTTGGAGGCCTGGACCACCAACACTACTTCCTAATTCTGGCAAGGAAAACTGTTAGTTGTTTAAGTTTAATGTTTCTTAGCATTAATAGATAAATTTTAGGTGAAATGTGACAGTTAAGTTTTATAACATTTTTTATTTATAATAATTTACTTTAAAATGTTTCTAATTAGATACTTTGGCAAAAACTAGAGATTCTCAAAAGGAATCAACCATTCACAGAAGCTATATAACTAATGGTGACTTTCTATTGTTTCACAAATACTGTGCTAGTTACTTCTTAAGCGGTATGTAGAAAACTTTGAAAAACTCTTAAAATTTTCTTTTATACTGTTATAAATGATGGCAGAGTTGTTCAGTGGCTAAGTCGTGTCTGACATTTTGCAACCCCATGGACTCCAGCAAGCCAGGGTCCCCTGTTCTTCACTATCTCCCAGAGTTTGCTCAGATTCATGTCAATTGAGTCAGTAATGTTATGTAACCATCTCATCCTCTGCTGCCCCCTTCAATCTTTCCCAGCATCAGGGTCTTTCCCAATGAGTAAGCCCTTCATATCAGGTGGCCAAAGTATTGAAGCTTCAGCTTCAGCATCAGTCCTTCCAATGAAGTAATGGCAGAGTAACTTAGATCAACTCTCTCATTTATAATAATTATAAACTTCAGACAAAATATTAAAAGGGACCAGAGAGCAATCAAAGCAGGCAGAAACTAGAAGGGATATGAGCCTCAAAGGAAAAAACAAAATACATATATGAAACCTACACTTATATACCTTTTTCCCTGAAGGTATTCCCCAGTTCCTGAAGCACAAGTGAATGGAAGTCCTATAAGAGAGAAGAAGTCAAAGGTATCTGGAACTGTCAAAATTCCTCTGAAAACTGAGGAAGAGAAATCCTGGACCAGACAGAACCAGTTTTGTAACCAGACATGTTACAAAACATGTCATGTACCTCCACAACCAGATGATAGGAGGAACACAATAGAAAGCAAAAGCTGGAAGGCTGAGAAGCTGAGCATGGTTCTGGGGAGTCAGAGGTTTGAATCCAAGTCCTACCAAATTAGAGGTGCTTGAGATACACCCCAGGATGTTGTAAACACCTCTTGCTTTCCACTGAATTCACTGAAGGGTCATACCTTGGGAATAAGGACTGTATCCAGACTCCAAGTCTTGATTAAGACACACCATCAGACTAAGAGCAAAACAGACTCACCATACCAGAACCTAAATACAAGCCTCCATAGCATCAAGCTGATCTTCCAGTAACATTCTTTAGTAGAAGATAAGTTTTAAAATGCACCACTTGCAACGTCCAAAAATCAATAAAAACTACCATGAACATGAAGTAAAGGGAAACTGAAAGAGCTGTTGATGGAAACATCCCAAAGACAACCCATATGTTAAAAACTGACAGACAAGGACTTTAAATAACTATGATAAATGTGCCCTTAAAAAATACACATATTGTGAATTTTGCAAATTGTAACCTCACCCACCCCCAACACTCTAGTGAACTTGAGTTGCCCATGAGTTTTTGCCCATGAGTTTTAATCAAAGCGGGATTTGGAATGGTTTATATTTGAAAGCCTGAGAAAACAACTTGAAAGTGATTAAAGACAGCCAAACCTAATTATATATTTACACCTCCCAGTAGGACAAGGGAGAGAATGAAATGTCTTACCTCTGCATAGTGAGAGGGCTTTATTAAGAGCTGACAACAACTATTTAGGAGCAATAATTGAGTTTTATGCAAGATTACACAGGTTCTTCTTGTCTGGCTCCCAATCTAATCACAGACTGATAGAATACTTAGCAGTTAGAAAAAAACAGTTGAGCTGTGTACAAAATTAACCTTTAAAAGTACTTGTCCTCATCTGTCAATGTGATCTTATCAAGGATTTCTATAATTTCCATAAACAACCATTATAATTTAGCTAAGTCAATAACATTATGCTCTTTAAAGAGACAGTCAGTTGCCTTCTACTTTAAAATATTTTCCATTAACTCCCACCCACTCACCCCAGTAAAATAAATTTGGCCTCAGCTCTCTTTCGTTAATCCACTAAGCAATCTCATGAATAAAAAGACAGTCATTAAGTCCTGGATCAGTTCAGTTCAGTTCAGTTGCTCAGTCGTATCCGACTCTTTGCGACCCCATGAATCACAGCACGCCAGGCCTCCCTGTCCATCACAAACTCCCGGAGTTCACTCAAACTCATGTCCATCGAGTCGGTGATGCCATCCAGCCATCTCATTCTCTGTCGTCCCCGTTTCCTCCCACCCTCAATCCCTCCTAGCATCAGACTCCTGTATATCTGATGTGATTTTTATAAATCTTCTAAGTGTTCTAATATTCATATATTATTTTGTGAAAATAATATTTACTGAGCAAGCTGGAGTAACTTCTTTCCCTAGGTAAAAATAAAGGTGGTGAAGATATACTGAAAGGTCTGCTAAGTAAATGTTATTTTTACTTAAACTTTGTTTAACATTCTGTGGATGTTGGCTGGCATGCCACTGTAGGATGAGTGACCTGGCATCCCTGATATTGTTCTTGCTTTTCCTGTGTCCACTTATGTTGATTCTTCTACTCCTGAAGATGCTAATATTACTTTTACTGAAGTAGAGAAACAATCACTTTTTACAAGTTTTGTTATCCACATTGGTCTCCCCAGAAGATGGCCTTACTCATTTTCCCCTTTACTCCGCTTTTCACTAGAAGGTTGTTTCCCTCACAACAGGGTTGGAAGTCATTTGAGGGATGTCTAGGACTATATCTTGGGCTTCCCTGGTGGCTCAGAGGTTAAAGCGTCTGCCTCCAATGCGGGAGACCCGGGTTCGATCCCTGGGTCAGGAAGATCCCCTGGAGAAGGAAATGGTAACCCACTCCAGTATTCTTGCCTGGAGAATCCCATGGATGGAGAAGCCTGGTAGGCTACAGTCCACGGGGTCGCAAAGAGTCAGACATGACTGAGCGACGGAGCGGAACAGAGGACTATATCTAGAACTATATCCATAAGCAATCCACCCCATCAATAATTAACACATATTCAGCAACAGAATTCTGGCAGCTCCATTTCTGCCAATCACAAAGTGAGTCCCCTGTTTCTGAGCAATGCTTCTTCTGAAAACTGGGGGCAACTCTCTCTCTCTCATCTTCGTTGGAGAGCCTGAGACTCACAGATCTGTTTTCTCTCCAAAAATGACCCTTAATGTCCATTCCTGGTATGTGCTCAGAGTTTAGTCTCCTCTAGAATCTTCTCTCCCCATGTCAGACCACAAATATGTAGGCTAACACGTGGAACGTATTTGAAATTCTCCCTACATAAGTCACCAAGTTGAATTATCTCTAAATAGAACTAAATTGCCTCTCTGTATGGTACCAACATCCTGAAAACTACATGAAGCAAACAAAATTCTCAGAGGAAAGGTCTAGTCTCTACTAATTTAAAACAAATAGATTTAAAAACATGTGAGATGTATGGAAAGAGTAACATGGAAACTTATATTACCATATGTAAAATAGATAGCCAACAGGAATTTGTTGTATGGCTCAGAAAACTCAAACAGGGGCTCTGTATCAACCTAGACGGGTGAGATGGGGCGGGAAATGGGAGGGAGGTTCAAAATGGAGGCGATATATATATACCTATGGCTGATTCATGTCGAGGTTTGACAGACAACAACAAAATTCTGTAAAGCAATTATCCTTCAATAAATAAATAAACAAGTGAATGATAATACCTATTGAGCATCTTTTGATTCAAGAAACATATTGTTGGGCACTAGCTATATATCAGACTGAAAATGCACAAGACCAGGACCTCTCATACTCTAGTGAGAGAAACAAACATTATCAACAAATGATCATAATATAATGGGTTAACTACCACGAGATAAATGAAGCAAGTAACTAAGACATCAGATGCCAAAAAGGGACTAAATGAGATTTCAGTGGCCAATTCTAACGTATTAAGTTCCTTTCCTTATTATCTCCAGTTGTGTTTCCATTCTTAGAGGAGACTACATCACATGTTTTTGGTTGGATTTTTTTCCCAGCTAGAAAAACTAAGTGAACAGCCTATAATCAGCTACATAAAAAATTTCATTTCAATGTTATCTTTATTCCAATCCAAATAACCTATTGTTAAGCTTTACTGTCATCACAGCTTCAAATATTTTCACTTTGGTGAAGAAAATTTTTTCTGACTTGGAAAAATTCTTGTTCATAGCATTAAAGAACTTAAATCCCGGTGTCAGAATAGACTTGATTGGAACAAATGTAATTATTACAGTTAAGTTGTTCAGCTAAATATCCAGAAAAGAAACAAAACTATATTGGATAAAATCACTTAAAATGCTTATCAAGCACATACTTCTACCAAAGCAAAGAACAAATACATCCCAAAAAAGTATTAAAGAAGATAAATGTCATATTACCAAATCTTATTTTCTATTAAAGAAATAGAATGGATACATGTTCCTATCAAAAATTTTCAATTGAGGTAGAAGTGGGGGAAATTATCCATAGGAAACCTGCTGCTGCTAAGTCACTTCAGTCGTTTCAAACTGTGTGTGACCCCATAGACGGACAGGCGTCCTCAAATAAAAAGTATGGCTACACTTCATGATCAGACAGGAAGAAAAGAAACACTCTTGAGAACTAGCCTATACTCCCTAGTCCTATTCCTCATCCTAATTCATCTCTAGCGTGGCTAGTGTGTGCATGCTCAGCTATGTCCGACTCTTTGCAACCCCATGAACTGTAGCCCGCCAGGTTCCTCTGTCCATGGAATTTTCCAGGCAAGAAATTCCAGTCGGCTGCCATTTCCTAACCCTAACGCTTATTCTTTAAAATCCATATAATGACCTTCGCCCACAGCCCCAGCTCCCTACTCCATCCCTATAGGCATGTGTGTATTTTCTTCTCTCAAAGACTCTCCTTCAGAATTGGATATTTTACATTAGGAAAAAACAAGTGTTACATGGCTATAATATTTACCTGTGGTAGGCAGAATTAAAGTTAACATGCATTTGGTCTAACTTAAAAACAAGATCAGAGCTAACACATTAATAATTGATTCTAATCTGAAAACTGAAATCTTCTTAACTGAAAGATTTCTTAACAATTAAACTGAAAAATGTTGAAGAACATACTCTCTGGGCTTCCCTGATGGTTCAGTGGGTAAAGAATCTGCCTGCAATGCAAGAGACACAGGAGACGTGGGTTTGATCCCTGGGTCAGGAAGATCCCCTGGAGGAGGAAATGGCAACCCACTCCAGTACTCTTGCCTGGAAAATTCCATGGACAGAGGGGCTTGGTGGGCTACAGTCTAGGGTCACAAAGTCAGACATGACTAAGCAACTAAGCGCACACACACACATACAAGCTACTCACTGAAAGTCTTTACCATGATGAAAAAGATAAGGGTAAGACAGTAAGTACTTAATAACCATTTATCTGACATCCAAATTCTCATCTTCCAAAAAACTACATCAGAAAAGTTAGTGAACCAGTAACATTTCACAGAAGTATAAAGTATAGTAGAGCCAAATTTCACCCAATTTCCTACTGAGGAAAAATAAGATATATGAAAATGAAAAAAAAAAAAAAAAAACAGAGAAAAACTTACTTGCAGTATCCTGTACCGTTGTGATAGGTAACACATATTCCTTCATTTACACAGGGCTCATAGCCATCCCGACACTGCAATGCTAAAAATAAAAACAAATGCACATTAGAAATAAGTCACTAATCATAACCCTTAAACATTAAAGAAACATCCAATTCAAGTCATCTTTTTATCTGTTGGCTTCTGGGGTCATAGAAGTAGAAAAGCTCATCCCAAGAGTCTCTTCCCATAGTAACTGCTCTGTGGTCTTGAATGGCATTCTTAATTCTCTGTGCTTCTATCTCTCTAGGCTGCTACATCCCTTTCCCAGTGATACTAAGAAAATTAAAATTATGCTATCCAATCCATGATATACCACAAGCATCTTGGGATTTGGATACTTCAGATAAGCAATGTAAGGATTCATCAATGAATATTCAGGAAGACCATAGATACTAGGTCACCATATCAATGAATTACTTAAGCCTTCACGTGAAGTTTCAAAACAGGCCACTTCAACAAGTAACCAGAAACATCAATAATATTCATTCAGTAAACTATATTTGAGAGCCTAATGTGCAATGCCACAGACCTGAGTTCGATTCCTGGGTTGGGAAGATTCCCTGGAGAAGGAAATGACAATCCACTCCAGTATTGCCTGGAAAATCCCATGGACAGAGGAGCCTGGCGGGCTACAGTCCATGGGGTCACAAGAGTTGGACACGACTTGGTGACTAAACCACCACCACCAATGTGTAGCAGATGCTGTATTAGGATCCAGAAGGAAAGGCGGAAATAGAAAACATAGAGAATTAAATAAAACATAATCTCTAACTAACTTCAAGGGGTTCACACAAAGATGGGAGCAGACCATGAATAGAGCTTGTAGAGAAGGAAGGATATCAAAGTAAAGGAAATGAAAAGCTAATTATATATATATGATAATTCTCATATTCTTGAATCCTCATTCCTGAAGTAAAAAGGCACATCACCATCCTAATTCCCTCCCAAAAGAGACTGCTCAGAAATAAACAGCAATAGTAGAAACTTTCATTGAGTTCAGCCGAAAGAGGAGGAAGTGTACCCAAAGGCTGCCACTTGTTTGCTGGATAGTTGTAATACCTTGATCGTTTAGCTTTTAGAGTTAGAATTTTCATCACCAAAATGCTTATCAAGAATCCGAGTAACAATTAGAAAGGCAAGACAGAAAGAAACCTTGTCAAACAATAAAAACCAAAATGGAAATCCATGAAACATTTTCTGGAAGATTATGAAGATATTCATCTCCTAAGATGGTTCAAGTCAAAATACCTGAAAGCAAAATCAAGAAGGCCCTGGTTTTGAGTTTCCTCTGTGCATATCACTCTGTGAATAGAGTGTGCATATCACTCTTAGAATAAATTACAACATCAGAGGCTCTAGGTCTGCCCTTCTGGGGGATAATAGCTTCTTCTCACAGCAGGGCCCATGCACAAGCTAGATATCAGAACAACTCCTCTACTAACAATTACTGCATGAGAACCCTTTGCTTGCCCACTACTTTTATCAACTGATGAAAGTTTATAAAAATCTCATCTGTTAAGGTAATAATATTTTTTAAAACTAGTAACAACAGTAGTTAACACACAGCAATATTGTTCTAAAGTACTTACACAGACTAATTAAGTCTTCCCCACAACCCTATGAAGTAGTTAATTTCATTAAACTCATTTCCACAGAAAGCATAAGTGACCTACCTATTGTTACAAGCGTGAGTTAAAGAGCCAGGATTTGAACCTAGGGAGCCTGGATCTCATGAGAGAGTCTGTCCTCTGAACACAGTAATATGCTGCTCCCCACTATGAAATTTTTCTTCTCTAGTTGGGCAGAATAGGTATTATTATACCACATATTGGAAAGTGAAGGCCAAGGAGATTAAGAGACCACCTCATGGGGCATTCCACCCTAGCACTAGCTATGACACTGCAGGACTTTATGAATCCAGCCCCATCTCCGTGACAGCTGTTGGGATCACATAAGCAGTCACTAGGTTGTAGTCCGAACAGGCACATGCAGGAACAGGGTCATCTTGTTGTCCATATCCCACTTCCCTGTAGGGCTCAAATGCTCCCTCTTCCCACACTGATAAGCCCAATGCAACAACTATAATTAAAACAGTTAATGTCAGGTTATTTCCTCCATACCAAAGTTCTCAAACTGATTTTTTTATTCTCTTTAGACACTTTTATTAGTTGCAATGAGAACTTCCTGACATTTTTTCTATTTGCTTTTTTCTTTAAAAAAAAAAAAAAGGCAACCTCTCAGTAGGAAAGGAATGTCCTGCAGGCACAGAGCAAGCCACAGCTCTGTCCTCCCCCTGCAGGAATCCTGGTGCAGTAGAGGGAGTCAGAAGTCCTGAAATCCTGTCCTGACCACAAATGAACTGCATCCTGCAAGAAAAGCAGAACCTCATGGGGGATCAATTTCCCAACCTGTAAACCAAATGGGAGTGAACTGAATACTCCTGGAGGGTCCCCTGTGATCCAACAGTGACAGCTCCCTCATTAACAGAACATGAGTGCCATGCCTGGTGCCTAGAGAGATTTATCCAGAAGGATATAAGAAGCCAGCCACCTGTGATTCAGAAAGCCATGGATGCAAAGAAAGAAAAAAAAAAAAAATCAGTCTGTTCCTATTAAGTGTCCTGGCAAATCATTACACTGACAGATTCAGAGAAATATAAACAACCTAAAGTCAATATGTGGCAATCAATATAGAAAATAACTTTATAGCCTAGTCTCAGTGAACCAATCAAATTCAGTGACCAAAAAGGAGGTGGGCTTACAAGGCTAATAATTAATGCTATGTGACTGATCTGCAGGATCACGCTACCTTGAACTTTTAACATTTACTAAGCCACAGTTCTCAAACTTTAGTGTGTATCAGAATCATCCGGACGGCTTGCTAAAACACAAACTGCCCAACTCTATTCCCACAGTTTCTGAGGGAATCAGTCTAAAGCAAGTCTGGAAATTTGCATTCTTAACAAATTCCCAGGTGATGCTAATTCTGCTAATTTGAGGAACCACACTTGGAGACAACAGCTGTATTAAGGCATGATAGTCCACTTTAAGGAATCTCCTAAGACTGTATAATACATTGGAAGTCTTGGATGATGTACATGACAATATAGTGCCTGAATGAATGAACACCAATAAAATAAAAAGTAAAATTTGGACGCTATTTTGTTCAGGGGCTATTTTTAAAAGAATACTGTAATTATTTGTCATAAAAACAGAAGCCAAAACTTTGATAACTCAAAACCATGACAGTGACATTGGGAAAGACCTCATTTCAAAATTCAATTTACTTTTCCCAATGTAAAACAGTTAAACTTCATGAAATTTAAAGCAGCTTTATATCTGTAGAGTAGAAAGTGAAATGTTCAATCATACTAATCAAAGAAATCACGCGTAAGTGTTCTTTTAAGAGACTCAGAGAAACTAGTCACTCACAAAAGGAGTAACTTTTTCCAGAATTTTCATCTTAAGCTACAGTTCAGTTCAGTTCAGTTCAGTCGCTCAGCTGTGTCCGACTCTTTGCGACCCCATGAATCGCAGCACGCCAGGCCTCCCGATCCATCACCAACTCCCGGAGTTTATTCAAATTCATGCCCATCGAGTCAGTGATGCCATCCAGCCATCTCATCCTCTGTCGTCCCCTTCTCCTCCTGCCCCCAATCACTCCCAGCATCAGAGTCTTTTCCAATGAGTCAACATTTCACATGAGGTAGCAAAAGTATTGGGGTTTCAGCCTCAGCATCAGTCCTTCAAATGAAAACCCAGGACTGGTCTTCTTTAGGATGGACTGGTTGGATCTCCTCGCAGTCCAAGGGACTCTCAAGAGTCTTCTCCAGAACCACAGTTCAAAAGCATCAATTCTTCGGTGATCAGCTTTCTTCACAGTCCAACTCTCACATCCATACATGACCACGGGAAAAACCATAGTCTTGACTAGACGGATCTTTGTTGGCAAAGTAATGTCTCTGCTTTTTAATATACTATCTAGGTTGGTCGTAACTTTCCTTCCAAGGAGTAAGCGTCTTTTAACTTCATGGCTGCAGTCACCATCTGCAGTGATTTTGGAGCCCCAAAAAATAAAGTCTGACACTGTTTCCAGTGTTTCCCGATCTATTTCCCATGAAGTGATGGGTCCAGATGCCATGATCTTTGTTTTCTAAATGTTGAGCTTTAAGCCAACTTTTTCACTCTCCTCTTTGACTTTCATCAAGAGGCTTTTTAGTTCCTCTTCTCTTTCTGCCATAAGGGTGGTGTCATCTGCATATCAGAGGTTATTGATATTTCTCCCAGCAATCTTGATTCCAGCTTGTTCTTCCTCCAGCCTAGCGTTTCTCATGATGTACTCTGCATATAAGTCAAATAAGCAGGGTGACAATATACAGCCTTGACATACTCCTTTTCCTATTTGGAACCAGTCTGTTGTTCCATGTCCAGTTCTCACTGTTGCCGACCTGTATATAGGTTTCTCAAGAGGCAGGTCAGGTGGTCTGGTATTCCCATCTCTTTCAGAACATTCCACAGTTTATTGTGATCCACACAGTCAAAGGTTTTGGCATAGTCAATAAAGCAGAAATAGATGTTTTTCTGGAACTCTCTTGCTTTCTCCATGATCCAGCGGATGTTGGCAATTTGATCTCTGGTTCCTCTGCCTTTTCTAAAACCAGCTTGAACATCTGGAAGTTGACCGTTCACATATTGCTGATGCCTGGATTGGAGAATTTTGAGCATGACTTTACTAGCGTGTGAGATGAGTGCAACTGTGCAGTAGTTTGAGCATTCTTTGGCATTGCCTTTCTTTGGGATTGGAATGAAAACTGACCTTTTCCAGTCCTGTGGCCACCGCTGAGTTTTCCAAATTTGCTGGCATATTGAGTGCAGCACTTTCACAGCATCGTCTTTCAGAATTTGAAATAGCTCAACTGGAATTCCATCACCTCCACTAGCTTTGTTCGTAGTGATGCTTTCTAAGGCCCACTTGTCTTCACACTCCAAGATGTCTGGCTCGAGGTGAGTGATGACACCATCATGATTATCTGGGTCATGAAGGTCTTTTTTGTACAGTTCTTCTGTGTATTCTTGCCACCTCTTCTTAATATCTTCTGCTTCTGTTGGGTCCATACAATTTCTATCCTTTATCGAGCCCATCTTTGCATGAAATGTTCCCTTGGTACCTCTAATTTTCTTGAAGAGATCTCTAGTCTTTCCCATTCTGTTGTTTTCCTCTATTTCTTTGCATGGATCGCTAAGGAAGGCTTTCTTATCTCTCCTTGCTATTCTTTGGAACTCTGCATTCAAATGGGAATATCTTTCTTTTTCTCCTTTGCTTTTCACTTCTCTTCTTTTCACAGCTATTTGTAAGGCCTCCTCAGACAGCCATTTTTCTTTTTTGCGTTTCTTTTCCATGGGGATGGTCTTGATCCCTGTCTCCTGTACAATGTCACGAACCTCCATCCATAGTTCATCAGGTACTCTGTCTATGAGATCTAGTCCCTTAAATCTATTTCTCACTTCCACTGTATAATCATAAGGGATTTGATTTAGGTCATATTTGAATGGTCTAGTGGTTTTCCCTACTTTCTCCAATTTAAGTCTGAATTTGGCAATACGGAGTTCATGATCTGAGCCACAGTCAGCTCTCGGTCTTGTTTTTGCTAACTCTATAGAGCTTCTCCATCTTTGGCTGCAAATAATATAATCAATCTGATTTTGGTGTTGTCCATCTGGTGATGTCCATGTGTAGAGTCTTCTCTTGTGTTGTTGGAAGATGGTGTTTGCTATGACCAGTGCATAGCAAATAGGCAAAACTCTATTAGCCTTTGCCCTGCTTCATTCCTTGCTCCAAAGCCAAATCTGCCTGTTACTCCAGGTGTTTCTTGACTTCCTACTTTTGCAGTCCAGTCCCCTATAATGAAAAGGACATCTTTTTTGGGCGTTAGTTCTAAAAGGTCTTGTGGGTCTTCATAGAACTGTTCAACTTCAGCTTCTTCAGTGTTACTGGTTGGGGCTGCTTGATAAATATCAATCTCATATACTGTGTATCTGTATGTGCCCCCCAAAAGGGCAAAAACAAAAAGAAGCAGTAGATTCCAATTTCATCACTCCGTTACTTGGCAATGTGACACAATATCTAGATGCTAAATTTCACACATTTTCTTTTTTTTTTTTAATTTTGTGGCTCTTCGGCTTTTCTCTAGTTGCAGTGCGAGGGCTTAGTCACCCTGCCGCTTGTGGGATCTCAGTACCCAGGGATCGAACCTACATCCCCCACATTGGAAGGTGGATTCTCTACCAGTGGACCAGGGAAGTCCCCACATTTTCTGTTTTTCTAGTTTTCCAATATTCAGAAACACACAGAGGGAACTTCCTGGAGGTCCAGTGGTTAGGACGCTGCACTCTCACCGCTCAGGGCATGGGTTCAATCCCTGGTCAGGGAACTAAGATCCCGAAAGTCACAAAAGCAAAAAGAAAAGGAAAGAAAGGAAGGAAGGAAGAATGAAGAAACAAACATACAGTATATTACTATGTGAGATACAGACCGTGATGTCAGAAAAATCATGTATTATTAGTCCCTGTCCACATGAACCTTATTTCTACTAGGCAAAGACATAATAAATGAATAAATAAAGTTGCACAGTGGTAAGTGATAGATTCTACTGGAAGCAGAACCCAGTTCTGGGATACAACATAACCAGGAAGGCCAGAGGTATAGGGACCTACTTTAGATACGGTGACTAGGCAAGGCCTCTCTCAGGTGGTAAGAACAAGTATCACAATGAAATGGGGAAAGAGTGATCCCCAAAAGAGGAAACCAAGTATAAAAGCCCGAAGATGGAATGAGACTGGTATTCCATGTTTGTATGGCTAGAAATTATTAAACAAAGGGGAGGCTAACAGGAGATAGCAAGGAAGACGGGCAGGGGTTAAACTACAGCTTCTACTTTAGGGGTAAGCACAGACTACTGGGCTGCCCCAAGCAAGGAAAATATACAACCAGATCTGTGTTTGAAAAACTCAGGACCATTAAATGCTCCAGTGTAATGAAGGTTTTTGTTTGTTCGTTTTTCTGATATAAGCTTATGCAAGGTACTCCTTTTTAGATTAGGCTGAAGCTACCCATTTTCTCAGCTCCCCCCAAATGGGAAGGATTTTATTTTAATCACCTCTAACCTCCCAGAAGTATCACTTGCAACGTGTCCTTCCACCACTTGCCCATCTACATATAGTCTCTTTCAGTTCTTATTCAGTTCTCAGAAGTTATTCTCAGCTTGGCTTCAGAAGAACCAGCTGAAAGGTCGGTGCAGTTCCTTGGGTGGATACAGTGCCAAGCCTGGCACTTTTTCTTCCAGGGACAAGTCACTTCTTAATTCTTGCAGTCTAAGCCCTCACCTGTGCATTCAAAATCACAGCCCACAGTGGGTCCAACGTTACCAGGAACCGCTTTGAATGCAGACTTTAGCTCAAATAGATCACCACGAGCTCAGTTCCTTGCCTCCACTGGTATCTCAGCTTCCTCTGACGGCTACTTCCCCTTTAGTATCTAAATTCTGCTCCTTCCTCCCAGCCCAGCTCGCCTCTTGCCTGGCCCAGAAAGCTTCCCCTGGATAGTTCTGTCCTCTCAGGCCAACCCCTACTCTTGTAACACTAATAACTCACTAATAAATGCTAAGAAGTTTAGCATTTAATTCTGTACTGTCTTCTAACTCTCCCGGCTTTTACACTTCTAAGTTCCTAGAGGATAGAAACTACTTCTCTTCTGTATAATTGAGGCAATCTAGTTCAGTGATTCGGAGAAGGCAATGGCAAGCCACTCCAGTACTATTGCCTAGAAAATCCCATGGATGGAGGAGCCTGGTAGGCTGTAGTCCATGGGGTCGCTAAGGGTCAGACACGACTGAGCGACTTCACTTTCACTTTCACACATTGGAGAAGGAAATGGCAACCCACTCCAGTGTTCTTGCCTGGAGAATCCCAGGGACGGGGGAGCCTGGTGGGCTTACGTCTATGGGGTCACACAGAGTCGGACACGACTGAAGTGACTTAGCAGTAGCAGCAATTCAGTGATTGAAGCATAAATGCTGCAATCAGGATCTCAGCTGGAATTCTAGCTCCCCCATTTACTATCTCTTATCCTCTTTGTGCTTTCATTTCTTACGAGCCCTGATAAGAATTAACTGAATTAATGCATTTAAAGAGCTTAGAACAATGTCTTATACATAGTAAGAACTCAAAAAAGGATTGCTCACATAGGAGGAGTCCTGCAATGCAGGGAGACCCAAGTTTGATTCCTGGGTCAGGAAGAGCCCCTGGAGAAGAGAGAGGTTACCCACTCCAGATTTCTTGGGCTTCCCTTGTGGCTCAGCCGGTAAAGAATCTGCCTGCAATGTGGGAGACCTGGGTTCAATACCTAGGTTGGGAAGATCCCCTGGAGAAGGGAAAGGCTACCTGCTCCAGTATTCTAGCCTGGAGAATTCCATGGACTGTATAGTCCATCGGGTGGCAAAGAGTTGGACACGACGGAGCGACTTTCACTTCATTTACTTTCACATAATAGGTACTTGAATTCTTTATAAATTGATTTCATGATAAAAGGTGGCTTTAATCAGACCCCACTTTAAACAAACTGAGAAATCAAGAGTCCTAAGAAATTTAGTTCATACTATAGATAAATGGAATAAATTCTTCCCAGCTGTCACCAATAAAGATCTAATAAAAGAGATACTAAACTATCTAAAAAAAACCCACTCACTGCTTTAAAAAAAAAAAAAAACGTATAGCACTGCAAGCATAAGGAGAAGTGATTCGTGAAAGGTAAAACAATACTATATATGAGCAAAAATGTCATTCAGTTTTGATATGGCGCTTTTAATGTTTCTTAAACAACTACTCTTGAGCACGGCCCATTACTAATCATTGCAAGAAAATCAAACAGAGAAAAAAAACAATTCCTATCCTCACGGCCCACACAGTAGGGAAGTCAGAAGTAGAGACAGACAAAATATGACCTACCCAAATGACTCTAAGATAAATAGGAATGAAATAAAAATCACTTTTATTGTATACCTTTGGCCGGCTTTCTCTCAATAACAATTTCAGAATCACTCCAGAAAGAACCTTTAAGAAATACAACACAAACTTTTGCTGTTTAACTCTAACTCAGTCCAGACAAGGTTCTAGTATTTATTCATGTTTATCAGCCTCACTTGTATATAAATACAGCAAACGAAAGAATAAACTGTCATTGATTTTAACCAGTTCCAGTGCCTCAGGAATTTACCCATTTACGGACAGACCTCAGGTATCCAACATACTGGAATCGTCCTTAAAAATTTCTCTAGGCATTTACCTAAGTTTTTCCAAGGCTTTTCAGTATCATGTCAGGTATGTATCACTGGTCTAAAAGCCTCCCTTTGTTTTCGGAATCTCTAACATGAGTAATTAAGTCTGTACCCCAGCCAGTGTAATCTGAGCAGCCTTCAAATGTGTTTCACTTGTTGCATTAACATGTAATCGCTTTAAATTGGCATTACTTGCTGCTTTGTAGCCTCTTCAAATAAGCCTCTGTCTGTTGTCTGTCTCACATGATTTTTTTTTTTTCCCATATCCTGCTCCCTCTGTCTGCAGGATGGTATCTATTTGTGCTTTTATATCCACAGATGACTCAAAAGACATTTTAGTGCCTTGAATGGCTGGGGTTCCTAAAATATGTGAAGAGGAGGTATAGAGGGCCCTTTTAATTTTCTTTTCAACATTTATGCAAATTTCAAGTGGCAGCATTTGAGAAAGATGAAGTCTGAGCTTACGCCCTAGGACCTTGGCTGTGGCTGGCTGCTATTGCTTCAGGCACATGGTGTCTGGAAGAGGCTCAGTAAAATGAACAAAGCAAAGTTTTCTAAAATGACTGCTTGCATTATTACCAAAAATAGGAGAATTGAAGGCAGACAGGGAGACATAAGGGATTTGCAGTAAGTCCCACAGCACCCTGCAATTTCAAACAACAAAGCTTTCACTAAATTTTTCATTCCATTTTTTTGGGATCAAGCCATGAAAAAAAATCCAAACAAACAGAAGAAGTGCAGAAGCTTCAAATCCCAAGTAGTACATTTAAATAAAAACAAAGTGGAGAAACATCTGTCTTCCTCTTTGAAATCTGCCTTGATAAAAAGGCACATAAATGCAACAAGGGAGATACTAATTTTATCTCCCTGATAGCATTTTGAGGATTTCTATGCCCCTTACGGGGGAGGCTGGTGGGCTGCCATCTATGGGGTCGCGCAGAGTCGGACATGACTGAAGCGACTTAGCAGTAGCAGCAGCATGCCCCTTACAGGTATTATCTAATAGGTCATTTGTTTTCTACTTAAGAGATACTGATACCAGACACACAGAAACTGAAGATTCATAGCAAGATATTTCCACTTTTTAAAAACTGTTATGCCTTGATCCTAAAGGAAATCAACCCTGAATATTCATTGGAAGGACAGATGCTGAAGCTGAAGCTCTAAAATTTTGTGAAGTATTGACTTTGTGATGCAACAGACACCTGATGCAAAGAACTGACTCATTGGGAAAGACCCTGATGTTGGGAAAGATTGAAGGCAGGAAAAGAAGGGGACAACAGAGGATTAAATGGTTGGATGGCATCACCCACTCAATGGACATGAGTTTGAGCAAGCTCTGGGAATTGATGATGGACAGGGAAGCCTGGCATGCTATGGTCCATGGGGTCGCAAAGAGTTGGACATGACTGAGCGACTGAACTGAACTGATGCTTTGATTTGGCTTCCCAGGTGGTGCAGTGGTAAAGAATCTGCCTGCCAATGCAGGAGACACAAGAGACTACCGGTTCAATTCCTGGGTCGGGAAGATCCCTTGGAGTAGGAAATGGCAACCTGCTCTAGTATTCTCACCTGGAAAATTCCATGGATAGAGGAGCCCAGTGGTCCATGGGGTCACAAAGAGTCAGACATAACTGAGCACATGCATACACTCACATGTCTTAAGAAAATATAACCAACAAAAAATTAAATTTATAAATAAGGGTATTTTTTAAATTATAAATTTTTGTTTTATAAAGATATTCATCCCAGTGAGTTGATGAATCTTGAATAATCTTTGACTTTAAAAATTTCAGTTTTGTCCCATTTTATAATATTGGATTTACTGCAAAAACAAAATTCATTAACATTTGCTGTGCTATATTGACGTATGCTACACGCTATGTTTTTTCCTTTTTCTTTTGTTTTACTGTATTTTTTAAGACTGCAGAAAAATTAATGAGTTAAATTTTAATTTCTTAGTTTGCGAATGAAAATGGACTTACTCTGCCATATGAAATGCAAGATATGAAAAGTACACATATACTTTCAATTCAGATATAGCCAATATGTTAATAATCATCTTTACACACATGCATATTCTTCCACCTGGAAAACACTTCTCATCCCTTTCTTCCTTCTCCACCTTGCTAACTCCTACTTATATTTCAAATCACAAATAAACCATTACCTTCCTTAAGAAGCCCTCAGAGACCCTGCAGTCTGATTCACATGTCCCTCCTCTGCGCTCCCCTAAACATCTTAAGCAGTTGCATTATAAGTATAGACTCACCAATCTCTCCCCAACTCTGTGCAAATTCCCTAAAGGCAGTGACCACGACTATCCCGTCTTTGTATAACCAGAACCTAGAACAGTGCCTGGACCATAAGAGGTATACGCAATACTCGGAAGATATTCAATGAACTGACTATAACTCAGACAAGACCTATTTAAAAACTCAATCATCAGTTTATGTGTCATAAACATTCTGAAGCTCCAGTTTTAATAAGTGTAGGGATACCGTGCTTACTAATTCTGACTTCATATTGTGTAAGGAGTAGAAAAGTAAAAGAAGAAGGAAAAAATGGTGCAAATTTTCTAATCTTTAACAGGGATGAAAAATTGAGAGAGATATTCACAAATCTAAAACATCTTTGGAAGTTCCTGTCTTAAAATCTGCATGAATGAATATACACCCTCACCCATGAATCTCAAGCCATGTGTATTATGGTAAGAATTGATTTAAATTGTTTGAATGGAAGCCAAATAATTTACATCTAAATGGCAAATGAAGAAAAACATAAAAAATTCCAAGTGAATGCTAAGCTAAGATAGCATGTACCATTTTCCAGTACCATTTTCCCCCATGAGTAGATTCCCTGATTTGCACGTGTGCTAAGTCACCTCACTCATGTGTGACTCTTTACAACCCTATGGACCACAGTCTGCCAGGCTCCTCTGTCCATGGCGGATTCTCCAGGCAAGAATACTAGAGTGAGTTGCCATGCCCTTCTCCAGGGGATCTTCCCAACTCAGGGATCAAACCACTGTCTCCTATACTTCCTGCATTGGCAGGTAGGTTCTTTACCACTAGCACCACCTGGGAAGCCCGGATTCACTGATAAACATCCACAAAACAATAAGCACCAATATGGTTCAAAGTAGCTCCAATGTATTTCTTCACTATAAGTATCTGGGTGCTATGTTCAGTTGCTCAGTCATGTCCAACTCTTTGCGACCCCATGGACTATAGACCACCAGGCTCCTCTGTCCATGGAATTTTCCAGGCAAGAATACTGGAGCGGGTTGCCATTTCCTACTCCAAAAGATCTTCCCAACCCAGGTATTGAAACTGCATCTCTTATGTCTGGCATTGGCATGCGGATTCTTTCCCACTAGCACCGCCTGGTATCTTTTTGTAAAACGTCACTGACCAAAATAGTTACAAGGTTTTCATGTCCAAAAGGATCAGGATCTTGGTGTAATAAAACCCATCAGAGGGTAAACCCATCATATTTGGAATAAAATTATTCTCTACACAAAGGACTAAATATTTTTGCATTCCTTAGTGGTAAAAAAGGCCAGTTGAGGTATTACTCCATTGTCTTATATCTTCTATTATCTTTCCTGTTCTATGGTCTCTATCTGTTCTGTTATCAGAGACAAATTCTGCCTGTCACCAATTTCCTGTACTTTCAGTAAACACTCCCATTTTAAAGTTTTTAAAAGACTATTTTGTTAAGTACAGTTCATTTTTCAAAAAGTCCTTAATTTTAAATACATGCTTTTAAGTACCCTTGCTGGAAAAGAATTTTATAAATACATATAATCTTCTTGCTACCCACCCAAAAGAAACAAAGCATCCTTTTAGCTTAAACTGTTCAGAATGCTTTTTAAACAGAGTAGACAATTTCTACTGTTTGTTAATTTAGAGGTATATCCTAAAAAGAAAGAAATGAGGGACAAAATTATGTCAAAAATGAAAATTAAAAAACCTAAACTGTATATATTATATAAAATTATGGAAACCTCCCCAAACCAAACAGGGAAAACCCAGAGAATAGCTTCAGATTTCCCCAGGGGCATCCTTCCTCACAGGAAGGATTTTTAAAAATTGTTGTTTGGCAGCAATGTTACTCTCAACAATCAAGTCACTGGAATACCATAATCAGTGTATTATGCTAATGCATAACAGGAGGTCTGAATCTTACAGAAAGTCCCACGAAACGTTCTGAAGTCAGGGTTTGCTGAGGCTACATTCCTAACATTTGGGTTATTTCTTTATTATTATCTGGCTCACAGAGGCCCCATATCTACAGCAAAACTAAACCCTATTCACCTGTGGACAATATTCAACTCAAAATTCCTTCACACATCACTGAGAATTGTCTAAACCCAAGAGTTCAGAAGGTCCTGAACCATAGGTTCATACCCAGAATATTCCAGATAAGCCCACAAACCAGCACTGCAAGGAAAATATCTAAGTCTGGAGATGATAAGTGCGTATCATTCCCATTTCCAGAGAACATGCCTGGGGCAACAATCTTGGAACAGGGACAGGTAACAGAAGAAAAATATAATATCTTTATTAAATATCAAGGGGAAATGAAAACATGAAATATAGCCCCAAATTTCTACTTTTATTTAGTTTTATTTTCAGTCTCTCCCTTCTTTTGTTTCTTCAAACACAAATCTATGTCAACTTACACAAACAAAACTTTGGCCCCACAATCAACAGAAAAGAATGATAATAACACATTTAAAAATATTTGATGAAGCGCTGCAAATTTCAAAGTTAAATCAATTTGTCTGAAAAATCCTAGTCCTTCAACTCCAAAACACTTTCATCTACTCATATTCTTTCTTTACTGTGTGTATAAGCAAGAATTTATCTCTAAGATTACTCAGATTTCTCTGGAGTCACACCAGGCATTTTAATAAAAACAGCCCAGCACACTAACAGTCACAATTTGGCCTGCAAGTGCTTGTGTCCATTCTTGCTCATCTAATTGTTCCTGCAAGAGCCAGAAAGACAGCAAACACAAAATTTTGTACACAGGCTTATCTTGTTGTACTGTATTTTCCTTTATTGCACTTTACTGCATTTTTACAAACTGAAAGTATATGGCAACCCTGCATGGAACCAATCTGTCAGTGCCACTTTTCCAAAGGCTACGCTTCATTGCACGTCTCTGTGCACCCTGAGACACACATTCTCACAACATTTTAATTTTCATTATCATTGTATTTGTTATGCTGATCTGTGATCAGTGATCCAATGTTACTATTTTAATTGTCTTGTAGTGCCATGTATTGTCCCCATATAAGACAGTGAACTTAATCAATAAATATGTGTGGTCTGACTACTTCACTGACCAGCCATTCTCTTATCTTTCTCCCTCTCCTTGGGTTTCTATATTCCCTGAGACACAACAAAAGTGACATTCAGTTCAGTTCAGTTCAGTCGCTCAGTCGTGTCCGACTCTTTGCGACCCCATGAATCACAGCACGCCAGGCCTCCCTGTCCTGTCAGTTAATAACTCTACAATGACCTTTAAGAGTTCAAGGGAAAGGAAGAGTCACACATCTAGCTTTATATCAAAAGCTAAAAATGATTAAGCTTAGTGAGGAAGGCAAGTTGAAAGCTGAGGCTGAAAGCTGGGCCTCCTGCACCAAATGCTTAGCCAAACCGTGAATGCAAAGGAAAAGTTCTTGAAGGACATTAAAAGTGCTTCTCCAGTGAATACATGAGGAATAAAAAAGTAAAACTGCCTAACTGCTGATATAGAGAAAGTTTCAGTGGTCTGGACAAGAAGAACAAACCAGTCACAATACTCCCTTAAGTCAAAGCTTAACCCAGAACAAGGCCCTAACTCTCTTCATTTCTATGAAGCCTGAGAGAAGTGATGAAGCTGCAGAAACAAAGTCTGAAGCCAGCAGAGGGTGGTTCATGAGGTTTAAGGAAAGAAGTCATCTCCTTAACATAAAAACAGAGTGCTAAGTAGAAGCTGCAGCAAGTTATCCAGAAAAATCTAGCTAAGATAATTAATAAAAGTGCTTTTCAAAGTAGATGAAACATCCCTATATAGAAGATGCCCTCTATGACTTCCACAGTTAGAGAGAAGTCAATATCTGACTTCAGAGCTTCAAAAACCGGATTCTTCTGTTAGGGGCTAAAGTAGCTGCTAACTTTAAGTTGAATCCAATGCTTATTTACCACTCAAAAAATCCTAGGGCCATTAAGAAATATGCTAAATCTACTCTGCCTATGCCCTATAAATGGACCAAAGCCTCGATAAGAGTTCAGTTCAGTTGCTCAGTCGTGTCCGACTCTTTGCGACCCCATGAATCACAGCACGCCAGGCCTCCCTGTCCATCACCAACTCCCGGAGTTCACTCAAACTCATGGGAAATAGATGGGAAAACCGTGGAAACAGTGTCAGACTCTACTTTTTTGGGCTCCAAAATCACTGTGGATGCTGATTGCAGCCATGAAATTAAAAGACACTTACTTCTTGGAAGGAAAGTTATGACCAACCTAGATAGTATATTAAAAAGCAGAGATATTACTTTGCCAACAAAGGTCCATCTAGTCAAGGCTTTGGTTTTTCCAGTGGTCATGTATGGATGTGAGAGTTGGACTGTGAAGAAAGCTGATCACCGAAGAATTGATGCTTTTGAACTGTGGTGTTGGAGAAGACTCTGGAGAGTCCCTTGAACTGCAAGGAGATCCAACCAGTCCATCCTAAAGGAGATCAATCCTGGGTGTTCATTGGAAGGACTGATGCTAAAGCTGAAACTCCAATACTTTGGCCACCTCATGCGATGAGTTGACTCACTGGAAAAGACTCTGAGTATACCTCTTTAAAACATGGCTTACTGAATATTCTAAGCCCATCATTGAAACCTACTACTCAGATAAACAGTCCTTTCAAAATATCACTGCTCACTGACAATTCATCTGAAGTTACCCTAGGGCTCTGATGGACATGAACTGAGATTAATGTTGTTTTCATGGCACTAACACAACATCCTTTCTGCAGGCCATGGATCAATATGTAATTTTGATTTTCAAGTCTTATTATTTAAGAAATACATTTTGTAAGTCTACAGCTGCCTTAGATGGAGATTTCTCTGATGGATCTAGGCAAGGAAACTGAAAACCACCTAGGAAGGATTCACCATTTTTAAATATTATTGAGAACATTTGTGATTCATGGGAAGAGGTCAAAATATCAACATTTAGGAGTTTGGAATAAACTGATTCAAACCCTCTTGGATGACTTTGGGAGGTTCAAGACTTCAGTGGAAGCCCTGCCCTCCAGCAAACCAGTGCCAGCCCCAGAGCCCACAGGTCACATGGTCAATTGCATGGGAACCCTAACCTGCCCTCAAGCTGGCCTACATCTACTGCATGAGAAATGACTATGCAGTCAGCCAGGCCAGGGACCGGCACCACTAATCAGCCTGCAAACAAGAGTTAACCCTGATACAACAGTAGGGTGGATACGGCCTACATAGGCAATACCCCTGGATATATAGCTGCAGTGATCAGAGTGGAGCATGCTGTTGGGCCCAATGGCACACCTCTTACATAAGGCTACTTCTCTAAGATCGGGAAACATAACTGACCTTCCTAACACAGAGAAATGAACATGGAGAATTGGGCAAAATGAGGAGACAGGGGATATGTTCCAAATGATGGAACAAGACAAAAATCTTAGAAGAAGAATTAAACAAAGTGGAGATAAGCAATCTACCCAATGAAGAGCTCAAGGTAATGACCATAAAGATGCTCAACAAGCTCAGGAGAAGAATGGATGAATACAATGAGAATTTCACCAGAAAAGTTACATAATATAAAGAAGAACCAAGCAGAGTTGAATACAACTGAAATAAAAAATACAGTAGAAGGAATCAACACTGGATTAGATAATTCAAAGGAACAGATAAGCAATCTGGAAGACAGAGTAGTGGAAATCACTGAAGCTAAACAGAAAAAAGAAAAAAACTTCTAAAAATGAAGTTTAAGAGACTCCTGAAACAATATCAAGGATATTGATATTTGCATTACAGGCATCCCAGAAGAAAGAGCAGAGCACAGAACTTATCTGAAGATTGATAGTGGAAAACTTCCCTAAACTGAGGGTGGAAACAGACATCCAAGTATAGGAAGCAGAGAGTGTCCCCAAACAAAATGAACCCAAAGAGTTCACACCAAGACACACCATAATTAAAATGGTGAAAAGAAAAAAAGAAAAAGACAGAATCTTAAAAGCAGGAAGAAAAAAGCAACTAATTAAGTACAAGGAAACTCCCATAATACTATCAGTTGACTTTTCATCAGAAACTTTGCAGGCCAGGAGGGAGTGGCACAGTATATTCAAAGTGACGAAAGGTGAAAACCTACAACAAAGAACACTCTACCCAAAAAAATTATCATTCAGATTTGAAGGAGAGATAAAGAGTTTTATATATAAGCAAAAGCTGTAAGAGTTTAGCACCTCTAAACAGGCTTTTTGGAGAAGGAAATGACAACCCACTCCACTATCCTTGCCTGGAGAATTTCATGGACAAAGGAGCCTGGTGGGCTACAGTCCATTGAGTCGCAAAGAGTCAGGCACAACTGAACAACTAACACACACAAACAGGCTTTACAGTGTAAGGTTAAATGGACATCTCTAAGCAGAAAAGAAAAGGCCACAAATAAAAATATAAAAATTATGTAAGAAAAAATCTCACTGCTGGTAAAGATAAAAATACACTAAAGGTAGTAGATTAACCACTTAAAAAGCTAGTATAAAGGTTAAAAGACAAAAGAAGTGAAATATATAGATATCTATGTTGTTGTATATGAGCCTCAGAGTAACCAAGGGATCGAACCCAGGTCTCCAGCATTGCAGACAGATTCTTTACCAGCTGAGCCACAGTAGGTCCTTATGTATTTAGCAAATATTAACAAACAAAGTGAGAAAAAGACAGTAATACAATAATTGGGGACTTTTAACATTCCAGTTACATCAATGCACAGATCACTAGACAGAAATCAGCAATGAAATGCTGGCCTTAAATGACACATTATACCAAGTGGATTTAATAGATATATATAGAACACTTCATTCAAAAACAGCAGAATATAATTCATTCCAAGTGCCCACAGAACATTCTCAAAGAAAGATCACATGTTAGGCCATAAAACAAGTCTCAACAAATTTAAGAAAACTGAAATCATATCAAGCATCTTTTCTAACCATGATAGTATGAGACTAGAAATCCATTACAAAAAAAAGACAGTAAGAAAGCATGCAAACACATGGTGTCTAAACAACACGCTACTAAACAATAAATTGGTTACTGAAAACAATCAGAGAAAAATAATACCAAGAGACAACTGAAAATGAAAACACAATGAGCAAAATCTATGAGATGCAGCAAAAGCAGTTCAAAAAGGGAAGTTTACAGTAACACAACTCTACCTCAGAAAACAAGGAAAATTTTAAATAAACAATCTAACCTTATACTGAAAGGAACTAGAAAGAGGTACAAAATCCACAGTTAATGGAAGGAAAGAAACAATAAAGAACAGAGTGGAAATAAATGAAATAGAGACTAAAAAACAATAGAAAAGATCAACGACACTAGGAGCTGGTTCTTTGAAAAAATAAATCAAATGGATAAATCTTTAGCCAGACTCATCAACCAAAATACTGAAATCACTAAAATCAAAAATGAAAAAGAAGTTACAACAAACACCACAGAAACACAAAGAACCATATTACCACAAGTAATTATGTCAATAAAATGGACAACCTAGAAAAAATGGATAAATTCCTAAAACTGCACAATTTCCCAAAAATTGAATCAGGAAGTACAAAATATAGCCAGACTGATTACTAGTATTTAAACTAAATCAGTAATTTAAAACTATTCAACAAACAAAATTGAAGAATAGAAATCATATTATCATCTTGATAGGTGCAAAAAAGTTCTAGACAAAATTCAACATCCATTTATGATAAAAGAAACTCTCAATAAATGAATACAGAAGGAACCTACCTCAAATACTAAAGGCCATATATGACAAGCCCTCAGCTTAATGGTGAAAAGGTGAAAGCATTTACTCCAAGAGTAGGAACAAGACGAAGATGCCCACTCTTGCCATTTTTATTCAATATAAATAGTATTGGATGTTCTAGCTACAGCAATCAGACAAGAAAAAATAAATAAATAAAAGGAATAAAATAAGAAAAGAGGTAAAAATATCACTGTTTGCAGATACTGTTCAGTTCAGTTCCGTTGCTCAGTCGTGTCCAATACTATATGTCTATATACTATACTATACATCATTGTTACATTATACTATATGTAGAAAATCCAAAGATCCTACCAAAAAAAGAAAAAAACTATTAGAATAAATTCAGTAAAGTTGCAGGATGCAAAATCAGAAAACTGTTGTAATTCTATACACTAATAATAATAGGAAAGAGAAATTAAGAAAACCATCTCATTTACAACTGTATCAAAAAGAATAAAATACCTAGGAATAATGCTAAAAGATAAAAGACTTTTACTGGAAAAACTATAAGACATTAATGAAAGGAACTAAAGATGACACAAATGAAGAGATATACCATGCTCACGGATCAGAAGCAATACTGTTTAAATGTCCTAACTGTAGAAAGAAATCTACAGACTCAAGAAAATCCCTATTAAAATATCAATGGTATTTTTCACAGAACCAGAATGAATAATCCTAAAAATTTTGTATGGAACCACAAAAGACCCTCAATAGCCAAATAATCTTGAGAAAAAGCAAAGATAGAAATACCATGTTCCCAAACTGAAACTATAATACAAACTGTAGCAATCAAAACAGTATGATATGGCACAAAAACAGATACACTGATCAATGGAACAAAACAGAAAGCCCAGAAGTAAACCCACGTTTATACAGTCAATTAAAAGGAGATAAGAATATACAATAGGGGAAAGACAGTCTCTTCAATAATTGGTGTTGGGAAAACTAAACAACTGCCTGCAAAATAATCAAACTGGACTACCTTCTCACACAACATACAAAAATAAATTCAAACTGAATGAAAGACTTAAATGTAAGACCTGAAACCATGAAATTCCTAGAAGAAAACATAGAAAACATAGGTAGTATGCTCTCTGGCACGGATCTCAGCAACATTTTTTTGGATTTGTTTCTTCAGGCAAGGGAAACAAAGCAAAAATAAATGAATAAGACTATCAAACTTAAAAGCTTTTGCACAGCAAAGGAAACTATCAGCAAAACAAAAAGGTGGCAATCTACTGAATGGGAGAAGATATTTGCAAATAATATATCTGATAAGGAGTGAATATCCAAAATGCACAAAGAACTCATATAAATCAACATCAAAAACAAACAGAAAACTATCAAAATTGAGCTGAGACTCTGAATAGGTATTTTTCTGGAGAAAGACATACAAATTGCCAACAGACACATGAAAAGATGCCCAACCAGACTAATCATTAGGGAAATACATATCAAAACCACAATGAGATAGCTCCTTACACCTGTGAGAAAGACTGTCATCAAAAAGACAACAAATAACAAGTGTTGGTGAGCATGTGTAGAAAAGGGAACCCTTATAAACTATTGGTGGAAAATAAATTGGCACAGCCACTATGGAAAATAATATGGTGGCTCCTTGAAAAACTGAAAATAGAACGGCCATATGATTCTTTAATTTCACTTCTGGGTATTACCCAAAGAAAACAAAAACACTAATTTGAAAAGCTACATGCACACTAATGTTCATAACAACATTATTTATAATAGCCAGGATATGGAAGCAATGTAAGTGTCCATCAATAGATGAACAGATAAAGAAGAGGTGGTATATATAAACATATAACAGAAAATGTAAGTGAAAGTCACTCAGTCGTGTCCAACTCTTTGGGACCCCACAGACTATACAGTCCACGGAATTCTCCAGGCCAGAAAACTGGAGTGAGTAGCCTTTCCCTTCTCCAGGGGATCATCCCAACCCAGGGACTGAACCCAGGTCTCCCACATTGCAAGTGGATTCTTTACCAGCTGAGCCACAAGGGAAGCCCAAGAATACTGGAGTAGGTAGCCTATCCCTTCTCCAGCATATCTTCCCAACCCAGGAATCGAACCGGGGTCTCCTGCATTGCAGGCGGATTCTTTACCAACTGAGCTATCAGGGAAGCCCAGAA
Organism: Moschus berezovskii; assembly: GCF_049115385.1. NCBI lineage: Eukaryota > Metazoa > Chordata > Mammalia > Artiodactyla > Moschidae > Moschus > Moschus berezovskii. The sequence continues at coordinate 99,759,271 of NC_142463.1, forward strand.
TAATAACAGAATAATACTCAGAATAATAATAAAACAGAATAACACTCAGCCATAAAAAAACTTGCCATTTGCAAACAACATAGATGAATCCTGAGAGTAGTAAGCTAAGTGAAATGTTAGAAAAATACTGTAAGATCTCACTTTATATATGGAATCTAAAACACAAAACAAAATGAAAACAGACTCACAGATACAGAGAACAAATGGATGGCTGCCAGAGGAGAGAATGTGATGAGGTAAAAGCAAAATAAATGAAGGGGATTAAGAGGAATAAACATCCAGTTATAAAATAAATAAGGCACAGGAATATAATATAAGGAATATGGTAAATAATGCTGCAAAAACTTTGTATGGGATGTATGGTTACTAGACTTATGGTGACCACTCTATAATGTATGCAGATGTCAAATCTCTACATATTATACCTGAAACTAATAAAATATTGTATATTAACTATATTTCAATCTTAAAAAAAGACCTCAGTGGACAAAATAATTACATATGTGGTAGATACAACAAGAGAACTTTCATTAGAAGTAGAGCCTGAAGATGTGGTTATATTGATCAATTTCATGATAAAACTTTAACTTAATCATACATGATTATGATATGCTTCTTACGGATGAGCAAAGAAAGCAGTTTCCTGAGATGGAATCTACTCCTAGTGAAGATACTGTGAAGACTATTGAAATGACAACGTAGGATTTAGAATATTTTATTGAACTGAATCAATAAAGCAACAGCAGAGTTTGAGAAGACTGATTTCAATTTTGAAAAAAGTTCTACTGTGGGTCAAACGCTATCAAACAGCATGAGTGATAAAGAGAAATCGTTCACAAAAAGGAAAGTCAATCAATGCAGCAAAATTCATTATCTTAAGAAATTGCTACAGCCATCCCAATCTTCAACAACCTCCACCCTGATCAGTCAGCAGCCACCAATATTGAGACAAGACTCTTCACCAGCAAAAAGATTACAATTTGATGAAGTTCTCAGATGGTGGTCAGCATTTTTAGCAACAAAGTATTTTTTAATTGTTTTATATTTTTTTATATAATGCTATTACACACATAGTAGACTACAGAATAGTATAAATGTAACTTTTATATGCCCTGAGAATCCAAAAAATTCATGTAACTTGGTTTATTGGGATGGTCTGGTACTGAACTCACAATATCTCCAAGGTTTATCTGTATATCTGTAAGTGACCATATCAAAATTTGTTTGTGTCTTCAAACAAGGGAAGGAAATCTAGGTTTCTCTATCTGCAGCAACATCTGATTTGGCGAAAGTTACATTGCCTTTAACAAAGGTTTTCTTGGTTCTAAAGAGGCTGAAAGACTCCACTTGTCCCAGTTTCAGTCCAGAGTTCTCAGGAAAAGCAAAAGCAATGATCTAAACTCCAATGTATTAAATTAAAATTTGAGGGGTAAATCCAGTAAGGGGTGTTGACTTTCTGGAGTTCAGTGCTTCCCCTACTCTCATAAATGAGTCATAAATTCCTAGAAGACATTTTTTTTAAGCAGATGCCCTGGCCTACCACTCATTTCATCTGCTTTGCTGCACTCCTCCTGCCTGGCAGCCCAAGGGAGTTCCAGCAAAGGAGAGACACTCTGGACTGGGCAACACCTGCACCTTGTCTGCTCCACCTAGCTTCAACCCAGCTATGATGCCAGGCACAGGGGAAATGCTTGGAAAATCTTTGCCAGCCAAATTGTTGAAGGAGCAAGCCAGTCACTTTCTATCTCCCTCAAATAGAACATAAACAAGTCCTTAATTTCCCACAAAAGAAGACAAAACTAAAATCTGCAAAATGATAGCTTGTTCTGGCTTTCTAAGGTCACAATGACCTGACAGAGGAGATATTTTAATCTCTTTATCACTCTTAAAATGCTCTCCTCAATAAAAATTCATTCCACTTTGGGAACATGGGAGTGACACTCAGGTTGAACAAGAGAGATTTACAAAGGGAGTTTTACCAGTTATACCACTCCGGGCCTAGTGGAAATGTCCTTCTCACCATCACCTCACCACATTAATAGGATTAAGTCTTTCGGAAAACCAGCATTAAAGCAAGTAACCCTCAATTCAAGCACAGGCACAAAAGATTTAGTGAATGTAGTTATTAGTGTATTAGTGTTTGCTGGTGATTAAATAACATCTCTCCTCCTCCCCACCAAAGCACACATTACCTCATCGAAAACATTAAAACCAAGGCATTGTAATCACTTTGGCAGTAAGCCTAAATATAAGTTACCACACAAAGTCTCAAATACTGTAAGTTTTATACTAAAAACATCAAATGAGTCAAGTATCCTCTCCCTCAACGTAATCTGGTTTTAGAATTGTAAAGTAGAACAAGTTTATAAATTTAAGCATGTGAGCTTCCACCTCCCTCCACAGAAAATAACCCCAAATCATCAACCTTCCAAAGACACAATACCTTACCCCTCAAAGGATAACTCTAAAGAAGTGAATTTCAGAAACTGGCCAGTTGTATCCTAAATAAGTTAGCTGGTCAGTGTCCTCTCCAGTAAAATGAGACTAACAAGCAACTGTTGTGCTACAGTGCACAAGATCGCAAAGAGTCGGACAGGACTCAACATCAACAACAAGCACTTACAGATGGAGTTGGTATTGAGCCCTAGTGGCTCAGACTGTAAAGAATCTGCCTGCAATTCAGGAGATCAGGTTTGATCCCTGGGTCAGGAAGATGCCCTGGAGAAGGAAATGGCAACCCACTCCAGTATTCTTGTCTGGAGAATTCCATGGACAGAGGAGCCTGGCAAACTATAGTCCATAGGGTCAGAAAGAGTCAGACACAACTGAAGAACTAACACCTTCACACCTTCACCCAGGATTAACATCCCAGCACAGGAATTTTCATCTTATTTCTACCTATGTCCTCCCACCCAAACCTACAAGCACTCTAAGGCCAATGTGAACACTGTGGCCAAACAAAACGTCAGCTCCCACCCTCAATTTCTCAGCCCTGAGAAGGCTGAATATACGCAGATCAACTGGACAAAGATAATATAATAAAAGAACCTTCCTACTTTACAAAACATTTTCATAAAAATGACCTCATTTGATCCCCAAAGCAATCTTGTAAGTATGCAAATCATTATTAGCAGCATTTTACAGAAAAGGAAACTGCATCTCAAAGAAACAAGGGACTTATTCAAAGTCATTCAAGACAAGATGGCCAAACCAAGACTAAAACACAATTCTTTTACCTCCTAGTTCAGCATCCTTTCACTCAGTACACCTGTCAGAAAAACCTGACACCCACAAAAACCTGCAAGCCTCTATCATGCACATGTGTGACAGTAACATTTTCATGTAGATAAGCACCCACATACCAGTTACATATACAAAAAACACTCATGCCAAAGATCAGCTAATGACCACAGGCTTGTCAAAAACAAAGGCAAGACTGAGTTCCCAGGATAAGAGGGGCCACCAATGCTGCCTTTCAGGACCACTCTTCATGAACATGCCCTAACAAGGACTGACATCTATTCGCTAGTATCACTCCTACCTCCACAACCAAACAACCCCACTTTTGAAAACTTGCCAGCTGGAGGATTCAATATGCTGCTGCTGCTGCTAAGTCACTTCAGTCGTGTCCGACTCTGTGTGACCCCATAGACGGAAGCCCACTGGCTCCCCCTTCCTTGGGATTCTCCAGGCAAGAACACTGGAGTGGGTTGCCATTTCCTTCTCCAATGTGTGAAAGTGAAAAGTGAAAGTGAAGTCGCTCAGTCGTGTCCGACCCTTAGCGACCCCAGGGACTGCAGCCTACCAGACTCCTCCATCCACGGGATTTTCTAAGCAAGAGTACTGGAGTGACTTGCCATTGCCTTCTCCATTCAATATGCTACTATGTATTATTTCTTACTGAAAAGACAAAAACAAACTGATCTATAAGAGAACATGTGAAATTGTATAGAGTTTTTCCTTTGTAAAATTGTAACCAGATGCCACTTCTTAATGATAGAGTAGCATCACAGAAGCAAAGGGAAATTATGGAACCAGCTCATAAGAATGATCACACCTTATCTTGATGAGTTTTACTCGTACAAATGATGACCCAATTAAAAGCAGGCAACCTATCATCATTTGATGAAGCTACCCAGAATTCAATTGATCAGAAAAAAATTCCTTCAAAGAACACATGTGCAGTGAAGTTAATAAAAACTGAACCACTAAATAGGAAAAGTGTGGCCTGCTACTCAGAGAAGATGGGTAGTAACTAATGCGGTAAACCAAGAATCCATAAGAGAGAATATTCTCCTCATCTGGTCTGCTGCTCTCTAACTAAAGATATCCACTGAGAGGAAAAAAAGACAAAAACTCACCTTCCCAAACCAAGAAATAAACTATTCAGACACATACTCATAGTGATATTGGATCCCACTTGAGAAAACCTCAGAAAGCTAAGAGCACTGTTTTTCCTTAAGAATGAAAATATAAAACTCTTCTCTTCCAAAGCCAAACGGATAACTTTCATTACTACAGTTTGATATTTTGTTCCATAAAATAGCTCCTTACTTCATATCCATACCACTAAAGAATTGTAGAACATAATTACTTGGTAAAATAGATTACTTTTCTGTTTCTCTTACTATATTTTGTAAAGGATCTCTGACACCATATACCAATACACCATACACCAATCCTGGTCCATAAATTGGTGGAGAAATTAAAGTTTTAAACCAGAATTGGTCTATAATAAATAACATATTCTCTGTAAATAAGTATTCCATCAAAATTCAGGAAATCTGATGACAAAAATATAAGAAAAGGGGTTTTTGAAAAGGTTCAGGCAAAAGAGAACTAAACAGCTATAATTGAGAGAGGAAATGGGCAAGTTTTTTGGTTTTTTTTTTTTTCATCTAAGCCCTATTTCTGAAACACCAGCTCTTTGCTCAGCTGGAGGAAAACCACAGGACTTGGAATAACTCACTTAATGTACTATCCCTCCTTATGTTAAAATGACAGTTGACTCACTCTCAGTAGGACATGTGCTTGGTTTAACTCGTTTTTCCAGTAACAGTAGTGAACTGAGCTGCTCTAATTTTGAAATGATTTGCATCCTCACAACTGAAATAATATTAGGAAATACCTGCATGTACATAATACATGCCCCTGAGCTTGTCTGGCTCTGCTGTGTAGCCAGTGACTTTTATCCCTCTCTCTAATTTGCTCTCCAGCATCTCTCCACAAATGACGACCAGTGTTATTCCTTTTTATTTTACTACAAAAATGGAATTTCTTATTATCAACATTCTCACTGCATTTACTCCAAGTATCTTTGTCTTTGATAATCTTCACAGTCCTGAGCTTCCAAACTCTGAAATGAAATGAACTAATTTATTTTCTTTACTTCTAATTACAAATCTTGCTCAACTGTGGGTAATATTGCAGAAGGCCTAAAACAAATCAACAACCCTTTCATGCAACCAGTAGTATGCAACAGCATTCCACAGGGCAGTGTGGTATATTCTCCATCCAACTGCTCTGTCATTTCTAACTGGCTTTCCAGTTAAGGCTGAAAGTATTGTTTAAAAAGATCAGCAAACATTTACAGAGCCTTAATATGAACTGAAGTGAATATGAACTATTTGTGTGTGCATGCTCAGTTGTGTTGGACTCTTTGCAGCCCATGGATTGAAGCCCGCCAAGCTCCTTTGCCCATTGAATTTTCCAGGCAAGAATACTGGAGTGGAATGCCATTGCCTACTCGAGGGGATCTTCTTGACCCAGGGATCAAACCACGTCTCCTGCATCTCAAGCATTGGCCAGCGGATTCTTTATCACTAGCACCCCTGAGGAAGTCTCTAATATGGACTATGAAGCAGGTTAACAGCAATAGCAGTGAGGAGGGAAGGCTTAATTAATGACATCAAAGAAGGGTTTTGCACCAACATAGACCATAAAAAGGAAAATTCTTCATTCTCCTTAGATCAGAAACAGCAATCTTTCTTAAGGAGAAATTCAACCTAATTTACATATATCCTCCATCCTTATCTCTTCTACTCTGAAAAGATAGCTTTTTAATTCAAAACTTTAAAAACTATTTTGCAGAGAGACATTCAAATTACTAGGAGTGAAAAATAATCTATCTAATGAAAGAACCAATAGTTTTGACATTGAACTGTTCAGTTTTCAGTCTGGACCAGTGGTCTACAAAATCAGATCTGTATATCCCAGAGGTAGAAGAGGTACAAGACCATCCACTGAGGTACCAGAAGAACTTTTAGAATGTGTACATATTCACAATATAAAAACATATAAATGAACTCCAAGATTAACATAGGCACATATGGTTTAACAGTTGTACAGGAATATAATTTATAAATATTTACAAGGAGGAGAGGGTCCATACTCAAAAAAAAAAGTTTTTCTTGGGACATACTTTTTTTTTCAGTTTGGAGGTTCCTCTGCCCCAGCATTTCACAAACTAGGTAGGACACACATAGCCCTGGGGCGATCACAGCATTTGGGGGGAAATGCAAAGAAACTAAATAAGCCTGGTGCACGTTCCTGGTGTCTTTATTTCATTCACACTAGGGTAAGGACAGTCACTCCTTTCTGTAATCAGGTGCTTCAGAAGACAAATCCAATAAACAGATCTTAGGATGAAAAGGGCCACAGAATGAAGGCCTAGGTTCCATGCCTGGCTCTCTACCATCTAAGTTGCCACTCACTTCAGTCTTCCAGGCCTTTCAGGCTCCTTCTAGTTCTAATTTTATAATTCATGATTGAAGGTTTTCACCTCATCCTTACTTGCTTTTACATGTCATTCTTCTAACTGGAACATATTAGCCTCCCCTTCCTACAAGGGGTGGCCTTGACTTTGCATTCCTTCAGCCTCCATGGATTGTTTGCTGGAAGAGTCTGTAAGCATTCTCAAGTGATTTCCAAGTGTCCCCCAGTACTCCCGGATAGACTGTCCTAAGTTCCTTCCGGCACAGTGCTGGGACAGCACTCTGCATGGGGGACCAGTGTCTGCCATCACCTGTTCTTGCTGACAGTCCACAGCCCTGCCCCTGATGCAAATCAGTGATGCACTAATTTAAGGGGAAGAGTAACAGGAACCTAAATTATCCACCTGTTGAAGGTAGCTGATCTGAAACAAGAAGATAAAGCTGAGCTCGTGCTCAGGTAAGCTCGGCGATGAGAAGAATAGCTCTGAGCTCAGCAAGGACAAACTGAGGAACCAGAGTCAGCACAGAGAAGTGTTAGCTCATGCGGGCAGGATGCCCCTCTCACCCAAACAGCCGGGTTATGACCCAGCCGTGGCCACCCTGTCAGAATAATTACCACTGAAATGAGTTAATATATGAGACATGCTTACAGCCCAGCACTGTTGGTTAGTATCATTATCATCATTTCATTGTGTATACCAGAACTAACAGCAGAAATGTGCAAGCTTTATGTGTAGACTTTGGGGGCTCCATGGCAGAATTTTCACCTACCCAGAGCAGGCGGAGATTCAACTTCCCTTTTCAGATTTTGTCAACATCTCGAAAGGTTCCGTGGCACATTTCCTATCACGTGGAAAGATAAGCCCCAGTTCCCAGGTAATACAGAGAGCTTTTAAGGAGGCGGCACGGGGTGAGGGATACAGCAGTAGACAAGGAGCTGAAATGGGCTACCCAGACGACTCAGTGGTAAAGAATCCACCTACCAATGCAGGAGACATGGGTTTGATCCCTGGGTCAGGAAGATCCCCTGGAGTAGGAGCGGAAACCCACTCCAGTATTCTTGCCTGGGAAAGTCCATAAACAGAGAAGCATGATGGGCTACAGGGCATGGGCTAACAAAAGAGTCGGACAAGACTGAGCACACAAACACACACACAGGGGCTGAAAAGTCAGACACCTTGTCCTCGTACTGCCACTAATGTTTGTGCTCTTGAAAAAATTAACTTTTCTTAGGCCTAAATTTTCTACTCTGGTTTTAAAAAATTATTAAATGACATAAAGTTCCGTAGCCAAGAAGGCAGAAGCATACAAACATTTTTACTGTGATCTACTATAACATATTCATGAGTCAGAACTCAATACTCACATATGTATATACCCAACCAAAACAAGAATTTCAAGAAACAATGCTTATCCTACCTTGCGATTCTCTACTCTATTCAATTTTTTCCCCAAAAAGTGCAGTTTGAGACTTAACAAACTGATTTCATGACCCACTAGTGGCCACAATCTGTAATTTAAAAAGCCTGGTGGTAAAGAGTACGGATGGCCTCGCAGTCAAACAGGCCAAGCACCACCATTAACTAGCTGCATAATCTTGGGTAAGTTACCAATCTTTTTAAAGTTCTTCATCTTATAGATCTAGATGAAAACACCAGGATTGTTCTAAAGATTAAATGGGATAATGAATGAAAAGCACTTAGCTGCACAATATCTGACAAGACAAACACTCAAAAGTGACGGTGATAATTAATCAATACACTTATTGCTAAGTTTGAAAATTTCAAAAGACAGTAAAATAAGTAGAAGGAAACTAGGAGGAGGAATAGGCTCACCTGCAAGCAATGATAACCAGAAGAACTAATATCAGGTTAATCGCTGCCTGTGCTCATAAAAGTTTCACAAATGGAGGCATTTTTGTGTGCTTTCTCCACAGTATCCTCTAACAACTGAAACATTCACATTTGCTGAATGAATGAATTTACCTGGAAGCTCACCTCCACACACTGGAGGAATTAAGATCCCAACTAACCTTGCATAGCTCCCCAAACTCAGACACCTGAGGATGCTCTAAGCCAATGGTTCTTAAAGTGTTGTTCCCAAAACAGCAGCAGCATCATCTGGGAACTTGTCAGAAATGTAAATGATCAATTCCCCACGTCAGGCCTACACAATCAGAAACTCTGGAGGTGGTCCCAGCAATCTGTGCCCTCCAAAACTTGATGCCCATTCAAGCTGGACAACTACTATTTCAAACAGGGATAACCTGGAACTTACAGCAGTCCCAGGGAGCTGTATGTACAATCAAAAGGACTCCTGCAAAGTTCGCTTGTCCTAGGAACTAGTTACTCAGGTAGTTTAACCATGACTCTTTAGAGCCAGTTATAACCTCCATGAAGTTCTCAAGAATTGCTTCTCCTCTTCTTCTTCTCCTTAGCTCACCAACAGGAGTCTAAACTCAACAAAGAAGCAAAGGCCTCATTCTTAGAAGCAAAGCAAAACCTATTTCTTAATGGTCTCTTACCTAAGCACATTCCCTGGGCTCGCACTGTCCCATATCAGGACTTCTGTAGCAGAGCTCAGAGTGCTTCCTGAACTCTGTGTGTGTGTATGTGTGTGTGTGTGTGTGTGTGTGTTCAGTGGTTCAGTCATGTTTCACTCTTTGTAGCCTGGCAGGCTCCTCTGTCCGTGGGATTCTCCAGGCAAGGATACTGGAGTGGGCTGCCATTTCCTACTGCAAGGGATCTTCTCAACCGAGGGATCAAAGCCACGTCTCCTCCATCAGCTCTTAAACGATAAGCTGGGTCTCACAGCCAGTATGCTCACAGCGACCGTGGCACTGAAAGCACATGGCGCTGCTCCACCCATACTCACCTTGTGTTCCACCACTTACCAAATTAATGAGAACCTACTAAGCATCCATTTTGGGCACAGATATTCATGCTCCAAAAAGAAGTCAATCAAACATTAAAGCACCAAAATCAAATCTGTCATCTGTGAGTCAAAGAATACATTTGTGTCACTAGACTGAGTCCACTCCTTCAGAAAGACATGGAAAAGCTCATTAATTTCTATAAAACTTTAATTTTCCAAAAGACACCTTCAGTCAGAAGCTGTGCAGTGCCATAAGACTCTAGTTAGTAACATTTAAAGAAAACAGTGATTTTTATCAAAAAGCAGAAAAATATTAACTACTTTCTTTACGCTCTGGAAAGAACTGCTAACATGCCTTCCAAAGGTAAAAGGGTACCTTTTAAAAAAATAAAGATCCCATATTTCTGTCAATAAAATAATGACCCTGTTACATACCAAAAAATAGACAGAAGACAGGATTTTGGTTCTCCAACTAACCCTGGTACCTACAGTATGACCTTGGACTTGGTCTCACAAGGTCTCTGCCTCAGTCTCCACAAATGAACACATGACCTTATAAAAGATATAATGCACATGAAAATGCTTTGCAATCTTTGCAAAGATTAGACATTATCTTCTCAACATGCCAGTTTATTCCTATGAATTGATTCCTTCCCTCTGACTCACAGTGCCCAAAATGATTTATTTTAGAAAGTGCTCATAAGTGGTTTGACAACAGGTGTAACAAAGGTGTAAACTAGAAAAGATACTGAACACTTTCATACACATAAAGCAGCATGAACCCACTGACATGAACTGTATCACAAGGAAATGGGTTAGAAAAATGACCCACAGTACACTGCCCTTCCTGGTTCTAGCAAAAACGTGAACTGGAAAGACACAGGATCTGAAAAGGAAAATTAATGACATACAAGAAACAAAGTGAATTATTTCAAAGCCTCACAAAACGGTGGTTTGAGGACAAAGGGTCAGGGAAGACTATGTTTTTGTCAGTTCTGACTTGCCCTCAGCTATGAGTACACTGTCTTTTCATGTGGCCCCAAAGACATAGTTGAGCCATTATTGTTGTTGATAATGATGAGCAGATGCTGAGATGACTGCACATCAGCAGTTCTCAGACCCAGGTCTTGTGTAATTGGGTGTGTCCCTCTATGTCACTGTGCAGATGGTTATTAAACTCATTACAACTTCCCTAAACCTTGTCACTAGAACTGAATAGCATTCTGGATAATTATTCTCTGGTGCCAATTGAGACTAGGCACTATTTTAAAAGTTTTTAAAAAAACAGTTCAAGGTTTATCTCTCTTCCTCCCAACACACACACACACACACTTAAAGTCGGGATGTTTAAGGAAAAAAATCCAAGTTATCAAACTTTACCAAAACCATAAACATTTCTTTACTACAGTGAATATAACAAGCTTATTCATTTCAATCTGACATAAATTAAAAAAATATAATCAATTCCCAATATCCTACCAACAAATGATATGCATTTTGAATAATCAATGTGCCTCAGGAACAAAAACAGTGCTACTATCAACACTCTCCTCAGGATGATGGAGCATGGGGAATCCCAGCTCTCATGATACACAACTGCCAAATTCTTCCTGGTGAAAGAGGGGCATCCTAGTGAAAGAGGTGCAGCCCCCATGTGTTTGGATGACAGTGACTTTTACTGAGGAAGCTCTCAGCTGACCACAGGGCATGGCCAAATGTCCAACTGGACTGCTGGAGGAGACAAAATGGTCCATTTGGCAGTCTGTTGACACTGACATGTCAAAACTTCAACTATCTGGCCAGTCCTGGCAGTACACTTTCCTGCACTGTACACCTGAAAGAGCAATTGTTGAGATGGTTCTTGACTGAAAAGTACAACTTGTGAAATGCATTTTGGTGGAAAACCCAGCATACTTTCATATCCAAATATATGTAAACAAGTCACAGACTCATATGTTTTTAGCCTCAGAATTAGTAAGCTAAACTGAAGTGCAATATGTGTTTCATCATTTTGCTTTCTTTCCCCATGACCATTTGGCAGAGTTAAAATTTTAGCTATCATGCATTTTCTTCCCTAAAATGTATCAGTTACAGTTCCCACAGAAGCTAGCTATGCACTTCCTTGTGGGTGTACGCATAAAACTACCATAACAAAACATTTTCTATTTCCTCATTTTGATCAAAAGGAAAAAAAAAACACTAAAATGCACTTACATAAGTGACAGTGCAAGACTGACACACCTATCTGTATACACAATTTACATTCTGTTCAAATTTAAGGTTGTGATGATTAAGGGGAGAAATGCCAAGAGCGATAAAATAAAATTACACAAAGGAGTAGCCCATGCTGTAAGAAACAACAAGGAAAAGGGCCTGCAACCCACTCCAGTATTCTTGCCTGGAGAATCCCATGGACAGAGGAGCCTGGCGGGCTACAGTCCATAGGGTCACAAAGAGTCGGACATGATTAAAGCAGCTTAGCATGCAAGGAAGAACAAAGACACTTCAGGCCATTCAAGGAGAACTAAACTAAGGTTTGAGACATTAAAGACAGCTGAGGAAAAACAAAAAAGAAACAGACACCAGAACACATAAAACGCATGTAAAGGAACACAACAATATGTACTCACTGGGAGAACATATGGAAGTTGTGATGGGTTGCGGTGAGTTAGCCACACTCTCCAGCCTGTTTCACTTTGGATCTACATCCTTTCCAAGCAACAGAGACAAATGGTTACTGCAGGCACAGAACAGCTTTAAGAAAAGCTAACTGATCTGCCTGGGGAAAGAATCCTCAACCTCTGCTTCACTGCTGTCAAGCTCTAACTGACACAACTAATCAAACAGAAGGGAAGAAGATCCTTTCAAATCACGGGGGACAGAACTCAGAGTTAGTGACATTATCGAGCAAGCAATGTGATTTAATGAAACAAGAACTGCCCTAGAAATTAGACGTGGGTTCCAATCATGGCTGTGCCATATACTCACTGTGTGATTGAGAGGCATTCCCTTAAGCTATGAGACTTAACTGTTCTCATCTGTAAAAATCAACAGCCCTTCCTCCTTAGTTGATTTCATTGGTGGGTCAAATAAGATCATGTTTACAAAAGTGATGATAAGCCAGGAAGCACTATTTAATGTAAAATATTATTGTATGTAAATCCAAAATTCTGTGAAACATAAAATCTTTACCATCTGGCCCCAAAATGATAAACAATTACATGATTAAATTAGATCACATACACTATATAATGAGACCAGCCTAAATGGGGATGGGACATTATTATGTGTGTTAGATTGGTATAGCCAACTTCAACAATTTTTTAAAATATTTCCCCAGTGCTCTTCTAGTGTCTCAACAATGCTCAGGAATTACAAGCAGAAGTGATAATCTCCTAAACCTCCCCTAGCCTTCTCTGGCACAGAAATCTGACATAGGCCACTTCACATGCCTGATTAGATAAGCTTTCCCAATGCTGAAAGCCAACTGCTTCTAACATTTCAAACCTGATTTCCATGAAGACTCCGGGGTGAAAGATGGAAACAAATAAGCCAACCAAGTAGATCCTCCTTATTGAAAGAGTTCCCTGACTCTGACTTGAAGTATTAAACAATTTTTTTCTATGAACCAATTCCTTCTGAGGTGAAAGGAGCAAGATGCTGTAAACTGGGCAGACAAAAGTATTAGAAAGGTATTTAATTTACACAGTTAATCCTGTAAACTTTACATTACTAGATGATGGTGCTTTAGTCTGTTCTTCAGGTGGTCCAGAAACCTGCCCTGGCAATGAAGCAGTGCAAAGGGAATCATTAAAAGAAATTAACACAAGACAAATATTCCCAGACTACATCTTCCAAAGGAGGAACTGACAAGATGCTAATCAAGTTTAAACTCTGGGGCCACCTGCACTTGAACACCGATTTTTGTACCCAGAACCATGCAATTAAGTATGCTGTTTCCAACACATACAAACAATCCTGCAAGTAAGTTATTATTATCATTCCCGTTACATAAAACTGGGAACTGAGACTTAAGAGAAGCGAAGTGACTCGCATAGTACTCTTAGCTGAGACTCAGAGCGAGGCCCAATTGGTTCCAAAACTCAGCAGTTATGCTAAAGTGAACAGCAAAATGGAGTTGGAATGGTATCTAAAGTCATACATAATCAACCTTTACGGTCATTATTCTCTAATTATCCTTCATATCTCTTGGCATTCTCTCCTTTACCATTCAACAGGCAGCTAAACACAACTGAATCTGAAGGAGAAAGTCCAGTATGTCTGAAAAGACCCACATGTCCGAGCATGCATGTTTAGGATTGCATTTTAAAACAGAAGGCATTATCTGGGATTATCTGTTGATGTCAAACATACTTCTCTCGTCTGTTATTATAGATGACCACCAATTTTCAGTGACAAAGGAGATAACATGGAAAAGATTCACAGAAAAGAAGAAAAGCCAAGGTTATCTCCGTGTTTTTTCTGTAATAACATATGTAGAAACACTACACACAGTTAATTTCAAAGTTCCCAGGCCAAGATAGATTAGTCCTGAGCAGTTTTAGTAATTGGTTATGTCCACTTTCATATGCTGAGGCATTCCGATCATTTTATTAATACATGGTCTTTTATATCCCTTTCAGAAAGATACAATAAGAATACAAGCGCCCAGTCAAGAAAAAGCTATCTGCAATTTAAAAGGCTGGCATACATATGGCTCTGGATTGCTATTCTAAGTTTTCCAAAAAAAATTTTTTTTAAAAAACCTACACATTCATTCCTAGTCTTAATCTACTAAAGAATTTCTTTTAAGATCAAGAAGTAATCAGGAGGGCAATTCTAAACCACTTTCTTTGGTTTACAACAAATATAAATCTATCCTTCCCATTTTCAAAAAGATTTAGAAAGAACTGAAACTCCTCAGAATGGAATTTTGACATTTAAATTGTTTCCACATTATGCAAATATCCATTCAGAGGTAGGATGTTAAAAAGAGTAAAACTTAAGTCAATTTAATGTAGAAAATATTACTAAATCCAAAGTTACATTATCTGTAGGGCTACAGGATTCCACCTAAGAGACAATGGCATCTCTTACAGTGAGTAAATGTGTGAGCTCTGGAGTCAGGCAAAGGGGGTTCCCAATCCTGGTCCACACCATCTACTGGTCTATATCACTAACTAGGCGACCTGGATGACCATGCCTTAATCTTTCACTAAGTAGGAATTATAACACCTACTGTGCGGTCTAAAGCCAAACAGGTATAGCACTTTTCCCCCCAAGCATCTGTCACATAATAAACCCTCAGTATATGGAAACTACCGTTACTTCTTATAAGCTTCAGGAGGGCAGGTTTTTGTTTTGTTCACCCTATTAATGAAGAAGCATGCCCCAGTCTATGGTCTTTCCAGTGGTCATGTATGGATGTGAGAGTTGGACTGTGAAGAAAGCTGAGCATCGAAGAATTGATGCTTTTGAACTGTGGTACTGGAAAGACTCTTGAGAGTCCCTTGAACTGCAAGGAGATCTGACCAGTCCATTCTAAAGGAGATCAGTCCTGGGTGTTCATTGGAAGGACTGATGCTAAAGCTGAAACTCCAATACTTTGCCCACGTCACACGAAGAGCTGACTCACTGGAAAAGACTCTGATGCTGGGAGGGATTGGGGGCAGGAGGAGAAAGGGACGACAGAGGATGAGATGGCTGGATGGCATCACTGACTTGATGGACATGCGTTTGGGTGAACTCCGGGAGTTGGTGATGGACAGGGAGGCCTGGGGTGCTGTGGTTCATGGTGTCGCAAAGAGTCAGACGGGACTGAACTGAACCGATGCCCCAGTCAGCTTTGATGCAAATACTCCAGTTCCTCCAAAGTGACATTCCCATTTATCTACATTAATTACATTCAAATAACTGTTACCATTAGTATATACCTCCTCTCTTTTAATGTAAGTGGCTGAAGCTGCCCTTGGGGGGAGATTTAAGTTATTGGAAAATATTTTAAGTATTTTAAGGGTATTTGAGTTAACATATGCACCACTTAGATTTTCTGTAAACAGTGTCCTTACACAAAATTATAAATATCTTAGACTACAAAAGAAAACCTTTCATAGTACTTCCACAACTGAAAAACAAAGTTTGAGAAATAATTACAGAGGGAGCAGAAAGGAGTGGTAGGTAGAATACAGTTTACTAAATTGGCAAAATAAAATTTGGAGTTTTGTCTTAAAACAAAACAAAACAAAAAACCTGACAACCATTTGCTCATGGCTGCCAAAAGTTGAGAATAAGCAAACTGTCATGGGAAACAAATGTTAAAATATGAAACCCTTTTCTGAGAAAGTAACTCCACCAGTCCTGGCTAATCCAATTCTGAATCACTAACGATTCCAGCCCTGTTGCGTTGTCTTAACCACTACAAAGAAGTCCAAAGAGACAGACAGGGTCTCACAGGCAAATATTTTCTCTGCTATCACTGACATTTTCAACATAGCCACACTTTTCCCCCACCCCACCCTTCCCAATGCTTCACTGTTCCCTTCTCAGATTTCAAAAACAGAGGGTCAACATACTGATACATCATTTGACTAATGAGTTTGGAAGCTTTGCTTTCCTCATCTGTAAATCAAGGATGGAATAGATGGGTGGTTCCCAGTCTGAGATTCCAAAATCTCCGGGAGCCCATAAAGCTGTAATAACAGACCATTAGGTACTTCTGTTATTTCAAAGAGACAGTCCATTTAGTGCTACAAGTCTAATTAAAGCATCATACGCATGGTGACACCAGATGGCACGGGATGATGTTTATCATGTTATAGGAAAGGGGGAAACAAGAGTGCTCCCTGATATTCTCCTCAAAGCTACATCTCAGACAAAAACATTCATAGTTTCTGTACTAAACTAATCCAACCACAAATGTCTGGTTAATAAATAAGGGGAAATGATTCAGCACCTATCAATACAATTTGTATGGTAGACAAATTCTCCAAATTGCAAGTATACCCCATTAAAGGAACAGACTCAAATACAATACCCCTAAATATTTATAGGCTCACAGGAAACCAGTGAACAATCTACATGCTGCAAACATGAAGCTCCTATTTCTCACCAAGGATCTGAATCACTCATCCACTTTTGATTAAAAAGAAGTGAAAGCAACAAAAAGCCAGTCTATACTGCAAAACAAAATAACATCACCAACAGTAACTACTATTTACTGCTCTCTCACTATGTGCAGGCACCATATCATGACTGTAACATTTATTAACTTATTGAATCCTCATAACAACCCTAGCAATTACATGCTCCTATTACCTTCACTTTAAAAATACTGAAATCTTGGCATAGAGTGCTTAAGAAACAGGGACACAGGGCCAGTGAGTTAAGAGTCTGGGGTATCCCCATCCTTTCTTCCTCTAAGCTGACAACTCCCTCTCAAAGAGAACACTCTCAAAACACAAACAAAAATGCCCCCCAGCAGAGCCCTCAGGAGCTGGGCCACTGATCTTGAGAGCAGGCTTCTGAAGAGCTCATAGCTGTGGCCCATTCTGGCTTAAAGGCCCCCTTAATTGGAACTCCCTTCATCTCAACCCAAATTCAATCTGCTTGTCCTGATGACAGAAATCAACCAAGAAAAGGCCAGGGCCATTAGCCAACTAAAATCAATCCTTTCATAGGATGGGGAGGGAGGTTCAAGATGGGGAGCACATGTACACCCGGGGCAGATTCATGTCAATGTATGGCAAAACCAATACAATAATGTAAAGTAATTAGCTTCCAATTAAAATAAATATTTTTTTAAAAAAATAAATAAATAAAATAATAAATAAATTTTTTTTTTATGAAATCCAAATTTTATTTTTTTTTTTTTAAAAAAAGAATTTTATTAAAAAAGCACAAATGCCAAGAAATGAACAGAGGAAAAGAATATACCAATGATTTCTAACAGCTGGCTCCTATGTTCAATGAACTGACAATCTTATCAATATACAAATGATTAGAAACATGTATTTTGAGTGTATACAATGAGTAAGGGTTATGGAGACAAATAGACTAAATCAATCATTCAATCAGTCCCAACTCTGCCACTTACTAATTCCATTATCCTGAGCACGTTACAGGTCTCAGTTTCCCCTACTCCCCATCTCAAAGGTTGTTGTGAGGCATGATTGTATGAATGGGAATAAAGTGGCACGGTTGACTACAGAGGCCCAAGAGCCAGAGGTCTGAATCCTGGCTCCATCCTTTAACCACCTTATTTTTCGCTCCAACACCCAAAGCTATGAGTCTAAGTTCCTATTTCCTTACCTGTAGTATAGCTAATTACTGTCTACCCCAAAGGACAGCCATGTGAATTAAAAGAGAAAATATATATAAAGCCCTAAGAGAATGACACATAGTAAGAATTAAACATTTAAAAAGAAAAAAAAAAAAAAGCTGAGGTTTTAAAAGTCAAACCACAAGTTTAAGTCCCAACTCTGTCACTTATTATCTAGGGCTAAACAATGGTATACAAGCCAACTAACCCCTCAGAGGCTCAGTTGCAACCAAGATTTTGTGAGATTAAAGGAGGCAATTGTGTAAGAGTGTTCTGTAAACTCCACATCGCTATGTAAATGTTAGGGTCGTTTTATGTTAATTGTACTGAGTGGTCCTTTCAAATACTATCATCATCTTTAAAATGGAAGAAGTGAAGCAGAGAAATTTTAAGCCACAGAGAGAAGGCTGACAATGTCAAAAGAAGGAGGGAGAAAAGGATTGGGCCAAAATAAATTCAGATCATGACAAAGCAGAAAACTAATAAGCCTTCAAGAAGAAAGATGAGAATAAATACCCATTAACCTGTTTTTAAGCAACAACTTCACCTGCTGATGAAGCCTCTCAGTGCAGTCTATGAGTAAGAATTCTCCGATTTCCTCCCAGAAACAGTATTAATAGACTTCAGGGTGAGGAAGAGCTTCACCATCAAACCTCTTTTCCCATCCATAAGTTAATTTTGTGGATGGGGCAGAATATCAAAGACCGGGGGACACAAACTGGAATCTCACTCCAGCAATTCTCTTAACCTATACCTTTAAAAAGAAAAAAAAAGTTGCAATCCTTCAGAGAGGTTTCCTTCTTTGGTTGGTCAGAAATGTCCCTGTTCTCCAGGTCTCCTCATGCTAAATATGGTAATAGCTGGCAAACAACCAGCCCAGTAAATTCCAATGATACTTAAGAAAGCATTCATATTGCCTGAAATTACTCTGAATCAAACACTTAAGATCCACAGAGCTGCCACATACAGCAGTTCAGCTGGAGCTCTTATGTCAAAAGCAGCAGGATGCCTTAAGAACATACAAGCGTGGGGGAAAAAGCAATCCACTCTTCTTTATTGCAACATTCTTCAGCAACAACACGGATCTCCTACCCACTGTGCACACAGCACTGAGCTAGGTCAGCAGGAGGCTGGAGGGAGAAATCTAAGAAACAGGTGGTGCTCGTGGGGTGCCAAAACAACAGGTTGATTCAGTCAGTTCTGTCCCACAACTAATCAATTTGGTGAAGAGAGAGGAGAAAGAATCTTAGTCATCCTGTTGGCTAACCAAATGGATCGGCTAGACCACTGCACAACTATAAATTAGGTCAGAATGCCAGATTTAATAGTGAATATCAGGTCTGCCTTTCACGGATGGTCCAAGATCCTGGATATCTAAAAAGACAAGACAGAAGCAGGTTACCCTCCACCCACCCAAAAAAGGAGCTTGCTTCAGAATAGACTGCTTTTTTTGCTTCCTCCAGTATCTTTATATAAGATACTAAAGTAAATGTGCATTTTTTGGGCACACACAACTGACAGCTTGTTGAATTATGATACAGTCAGATTAGAATTTTAAAGTAATTACAGAAAACACCAGTTATCAAATATACAGAAAATTGACCAAGTGCATTAGAAATCAAACGATTTTTTAAAAGCTATTAAACAATTTTTGATATATCAATACTGGTAGCAATGTGATATTATGTAGTTTAATGTATCCATGCATGTTTTGACACATTTACAATAAAGAGAATACCTTTAGTATTTAAAGAAATATTTCAAATCAGTAACCAAAAACTAAATACCTTGATGAATAAAAGACACAATTTACCAAAATAAATAAAAAGAAAAGGCAAAGAAATGGCCACTGATCACATGAAAAACATTCAAGATCACTGTAAGCAGAGATACCAATTAAGATGAGGTAGCATTTACCACTTATCAAATTGTTAAAGAGTTGTAAAAATAAAACCAGTGTTGATGATGGTTGGAAACAAGGACAGTCTGATAGTCAACTAATACAGTATAAGTTGGTCAACCTATATGAAAGGAAATTTGGCAATGTGTATCAGAAGCCACACAAAGGTCCATCTTCTTTGATAAAATAATTTGACTTCTTGGAATTTATGTTTAGAAAATATATATTCCTACCATTATTTATGTATGACAATGTTCATCACAACATTATTTATAATCGTGAAAACTGGTAACCAAGACTAGACCTCAGTTTAAATAAAATATAACAGAATCTTCAGATAAAACAGTAGGCAGCCTTTAAAACCATGTTCTTAAAAAATATTTATACACAGGAAATACATATATTCAACATCTTATAATAAACTATAATGGAAAAGAATCTGAGAGTATATATATTCTTTTTTAATTACTTTGCTGTACACCAAAAGTGTTAGTCGCTCAGTTGTGTCAGATTCTTTGTGACCTCATGGACTGTAGCCCACCAGGAAACTCTGTCCATGGAATTCTTCAGGTAAGAATATGGTGGGTAGCCAATCCCTTCTCAGTGGGTCTTCCCAGTGAATCGAACCCAGGTCTCCTACACTTCAGGCAGATTCTTTACCAATGAGCCACCAGGAAAGCCCTAACTAATACAATATTGTAAATCAACTATACTTCAATAAAAAGAAAGAAAGATAAAGAAAAAAATTATTTACATATATAGGAAAGTGTTCCCAATATTTTCAGTGGTACAGAAGAATATTGTAAAACTATAATATGCTAAAATCTTAATTACAGTAAGAGGCACAGAAAAACATCTATATGAAATGTAACAAAAGATTAAGTGAGGTTTTGATTGGAGGTGATGGGATTATATGTGAACTCCCAGATGTTCAAGCAGGTTTTAGAAAAGGCAGAGGAACCAGAGATCAAATTGCCAACATCTGCTGGATCATGGAAAAAGCAAGAGAGTTCCAGAAAAACATCTATTTCTGCTTTATTGGCTATGCCAAAGCCTTTGACTGTGTGGATCATAATAAACTGTGGAAAATTCTGAAAGAGATGGGAATACCAGACCACCTGACCTGCCTCTTGAGAAACCTGTATACAGGTCAGGAAGCAACAGTTAGAACTGGACATGGAACAACAGACTGGTTCCAAATAGGAAAAGGAGTACGTCAAGGTTGTATATTGTCACCCTGCTTATTTAACTTATATGCAGAGTACATCATGAGGAACGCTGGGCTGGAAGAAGCACAAGCTGGAATCAAGACTGCTGGGAGAAATATCAATAACCTCAGATATGCAGATGATACCACCCTTACGGCAGAAAGTGAAGAGGAACTCAAAAGCCTCTTGATGAAAGTGAAAGAGGAGAGTGAAAAGGTTGGCTTGAAGCTCAACATTCAGCAAACGAAGATCATGGCATTTGGTCCCATCACTTCATGGGAAATAGATGAGGAAACAGTGGAAACAGTGTCAGACTTTATTTTTCTGGGCTCCAAAATCACTGCGGATGCTGATTGCAGCCATGAAATTAAAAGACGCTTACTCTTTGGAAGGAAAGTTATGACCAACCTAGATAGTATATTAAAAAGCAAAGACATTACTTTGTCAACAAAGGTCCATCTAGTCAAGGCTATGGTTTTTCCCGTGGTCATGTATGGATGTGAGAATTGGACTGTGAAGAAAGCTGATCGCCGAAGAATTGATGCTTTTGAACTGGGGTGCTGGAGAAGACTCTTGAGAGTCCCTTGGAATGCAGGAGATCCAACCAGTCTATACTAAAGGAGATCAATCCTGGGTGTTCATTGGAAGGACTGATGCTAAAGCTGAAACTGCAATACTTTGGCCACCTCATGCGAAGAGTTGACTCACTGGAAAAGACTCTGATGCTGGGAAGGATTGGGGGCGGGAGGAGAAGGGGATGACAGAGAATGAGATGGCTGGATGGCATCACCAACTCGATGGGCATGAGTTTGAGTGAACTCTGGGAGTTGGTGATGGACAGGGAGGCCTGGTGTGCTCTGATTCATGGGGTCGCAAAGAGTCGGACACAACTGAGCGACTGAACTGAACTGAACTGATGGGATTATTGGAGATTTTAATTTTCTCTTATGTTTTTCTGCTTATTTCCCAATTTTTAAAATTTCTCTTCTGGAAATCTAGCTTAATAGAAATATCCTAAAGAGGGGAATTTCTGTATAAAGATCATTTATACAGAATGGCATTTAAATGCCAGATTTAAAATCTGGCATTTATAAAGTGTCATTTATGCAGGAAAAAAAAAATGATGGAGACAAATATGTAACCAAAGAAAAGGAGAAATCAAAGAAAGGCAGAACAGAAAATCATATATACATTATAAATCTTCAATTTTTAAGAGTTGATAAAAAGACCAAATGATGTACACCAGAATATTAAAACTGGTATGACTGTGGATTTTTCTTATACTTTTCAAAGGTCCTTCAGTTTAGTCGCTCAGTCGTGTCCGACTCTTTGTGACCCCATGGACTGCAGCACGCCAGGCTTCCCTGTCCATCACCAACTCCCAGAGCTTGCTCAAACTCATGTTTGTCGAGCTCGTGATGAACTCCTTAACCACCTTTAAATATAATTACTTTAAAAATTGTTGTTTAATTGCTAAATTGTGTCCGACTCTTTTGCGACCCCATGGACTATATGCAGCCCACCAGGCTCCTCTGTCCATGGGATTTCCTAGGCAGGAATCCTGGAGTGGGTTGCCATTTCCTTCTCTGGGGGATCTTCCCGACCCAAGGATCTAACCAATCTCCTGCACTGGCAGGCAGGTTCTTTACCAATAAGCCATCAGGGAAGCCAAATACCTCCTGCCAAAAAAATTCTTGTAAAAGTGCCAGAGAAAATCAACAAAGCATAAATATGAGTTAATTACATGTAAACATAAGGAATAATTCTGTTGCTATGTAAACCTATCTTTAAATGTTACAATGTTTGTTTTCAGTTACAACCAGATTTTCCTTAAATCTCTTAAAAGTTTATGTCACAGGAACCATGACATATTGTTACCACTTTATATAGTAACATCCCAAACATGCATGATTTACAGACATGTTTTTTTCTCTAATAATCCTCATAAAGATTAGAAAGTGCTTTAAATGTTGTTATAAAGTAAATGTCCTTCATGTTCCAATTTAAAAAGATTGGAGAAGGAAATGGCAACCCACTCCAGTGTTCTTGCCTGGAGAATCCCAGGGACGGGGGAGCCTGGTGGGCTTCCATCTATGGGGTCGCACAGAGTCGGACACGACTGAAGTGACTTAGCAGCAGCAAATAAAGGCATAGGCTCAGCAAAGAAAACAGTAAAGAGTAATAATCAAAATATACACGTCCTTAAACTTCAGTGAGTCTCTACACTTTACAGACAAAAGCACATGAAAGCAGAGAATTAAACAAAAGTTTCTCTGCAGCATACCACTTTACCATTTAGAGAAGTTAACAATTTAAAACTAGTGTTCTGACTATTCATATTCAGAAAGGCAACAAAACATATTAGTGCTTAAAGGTATCAATTTTTCTCTTATTGGAACGTTGAAGAAGTAAGCCAGCATAGCAACCTCTCCCTGTCAGGTACTAGTTAAAACAGATTATTTAAACTTTGAGGCTTAAGAGCCCCCCAGAATCTCCTCACAAAACAGAGATGAGAGTGAAAAGAGATGAAAAAGCGGCAAATACCAGTGTTAAAGTGCACCTGTCTCTGAACGAGGCGGTATACTTTAGAATGTAACCACAGCTTCTTGAACACACTTTAGTCAGCAAGCAAAACTGCATTTTAAAGAGATACTATTTGTTAAAAGATACCACATTATTAGGGAGACAATATCTGACTCCAACCAAAATATTATCCTCATGTTTTCCTTACCTCACAAAATTCACCCAGGCTTTCTTCCTATAAATAAATATATGAGGTGAGAGCACTACTCTTAACCCAGAAACAGGTTTTGCAATGCCCATGGATACAACCTGCCTTTGTGAGATGATGAATCCACCTTGGCATGATGTTTGGTTGATACAAAGAACCAGAGTCACTGCCAATATCCTGCTGACAGAACTGACTTGAAGACGAGAAACTGCCCTAGAGGTCTCTGGGGAAGGTCCTTCAGTCCAATGGGAAGAGAGACACAGGCCCCTCACTATCTGACTGGGAGATCAAGGGCACCAGAGCTGGACCATGGTAACCGGCCTACAGTTCAAGAGTGGCAAGAGACAGTAAAATGAACCCCTTAAGAGTTCATTCAATCATCCAGTAAAGCCCAAACTCTGAGGAGCCGGTAGGACAGGGTTTTGCCAAGACAAGCACAAGAGGGTGAGGGAGATGTTAGCGTGATTAATCAATGCCACCTGAGGCAGCAACTCGGGGTGTGTCCACACTGCACTTCAGTCACTGCCTGACTGTGACCAGAAGTTCCTTCAGCGACTGCCACTGAGAACCAGATCTTCCAAAGGAGATACTTCCATCTTAACTTGTCCAAGATCAGGCTAGGCATCCAAGTCTGAGAACACAGCCCTCTCTCTTGCCACAAACCCACTAACAGACATAACAGACACCACAACATGTGCCAAATTTATATTTACACCCCCACCAAACAAAAGGCTCTTTGTCTTTCCCCCAAGTTAAGTTTTGATACTTCTAAATTCCAACAGAGAAAGAGGAGAACAGCAGACAAGCCCAGCAGGGGTGAGCTGGGGGTCGCTGTTCCCTGGTGCTTCTAGATTTACTCCCCCCAGACCCTACAGCTCTTAGTCACCCTGACTGCAGGAAACTGCTCTCAGCCAGTATAGATAAGTTACTAAGTAACTGTACTTCATGTTCCAAATTGTGTGTGCTCATCTGTCTTGTCTCCATGATGATGTCAGCTCCGTGGGGGCAGGTCTCTATCTTCCATTTGGTCAATGACTCCTACACAGCTAGAAAAGTAGAATACCCTTACTGCCTACCTCGTGATGCTAGGGGAAACACACAAATTACGGCTGACAACACACCATAGTCCTCCCTAACACACCACTAAGACAGCACAGCTACACAGATAATACATCTTATAGCTTAGGGCTTAGAGCTAAGTAAGGCTCCTACTTGAGTACTATATAGAAATTTATATATTTACATATATAAACAAATTAATACAATAATTGCTTTGTTTTGCTCACTCCTAGCTATGGCTTGTATCATTCCTGCTTCTTGGCTTTACTATTCTTTTTAATGTCACAATGTATTTTCTGCCACACAGCTGGTTCTCCAGGGGAGGAGAAAAGAAAGAACAGACCTACAGCCAACTTCCTACCACTGCCAAACAAACACTGCTATTTGTCCCATCTAGAGGCCATGAGCGTATCCTTTCCGATCTGAAGCCACTTCCTTCTTCCTATCACGAACGGCAAGACCAAGCGTCTCTGTTAGAGGTGCACATCTGAGCCCCTTCTTGCAGCCTGCTCAGTTCTGCTCAAGAAGTCCTCCAGACCCCTTTATCGTACCTTCCTTATTGTATTTGCTGCAGCAGCCCAGACACCCCAAAGGCAGGACTGCCTGAAAGGAATGACCTTTATATTTTTTTCACATATATATTTTTAACACATCTGAGGGAAACCCCTGACACCAGATATGTGTTCATGGGTTAACAAGATAGACATCCTCAAAGACAGCACCGTTCACAAGGGCTGAGGACAGAATTTCTTAACAGACATCAAGCACACCGTAACTTTTATGTATTCTGGCATCTCAGGTAATATCCTGATGGAGGGTTAAGGAGGCATCCACCAAAGTCATACATGACACACACATGGCAGTCCCAAGACTTTGGATAGACTGCCAAAAAACCCCACTTTTTTACAACTAAATAATTTTATTAGCCTTTTGAGGATACCAGGGTGGTTTTCTTCTCTCTAGTGAGCTAGGCATTCAATAAGAAGCAGGCACTTTCAAGGGAGAAAAAAGTGACCACATGACCCACAGTCAAAGCAACCCATCTCTAGCACTATCAAGTAAACAAACAAAAACAAAGCAAAAAAGCCCTTAGCTTTCCTAGATTCTCTGCGGTGATTCCAAAATTTCCCTAGTATAAAAGTTACCTGGCCATTTCTTAAATATACAAATTCGCAGACACTATTCCAGACTCACTGAATCAGAATCTCCAGGAGAAGACCCCAGATGTTCTCATTATAAGAGAGGTTGGGGAAACACTGCTCAACAAATGCTTCCCTCCCACCACTGCCATCTGGAAAGAGAGGTACAAAACACATAGGGCTACAATGATTAACCCAAGCAATCACCCCGATGGGATCATCTTCAAGGTCCTCACTGGGTTTAACCCCTTTTATGGGTGGGTGGGTGTCAGTTCAGTAAAGGGTACCTCTGGATCCCTAACACAAAAGGCTCAGGATTCTTTGAGACAAATTCCTGAGAAGATGCCAATGGGTGCAAGTCATAAGGAGGAAGATTACAACTGAATATAAGATCTTTCAAAGAATTACAGCTGTCCAAATCCAGACTCAGCTGCCTCCAGAAGGAGGGAGCTGTCTATCAGAAGAGGTGATCAAGGAGAAAAAAGGCAGGCTACACCTTAACCAGGATGTTCTAAGAGGAGCAGAATCAGCATGGGACAGATAGAAGGGCTAGCTGAATTTTTATAAAGTTCCTTCCAACAAATAAGTCAACAGAGAGGAAACTTTCAACTACCCACTAATTAATAAAAAGAGATAGCATAAAAGCATATAGGTGGGGTCCACTTTTAACTGATCTTTTCAAAGCAGATACGACTGTAAGGACACACCTCTGACTCACCATCACCTGTCTTCCAGAATGGCCCAAAGCTGGGGCGGGCAGAGCAGGAATCAGGTGCCATGACCAGGAAGGACCTGCTGCCCAGCTGACCACATGCTGGGCACAGGCCAGGGAAGGGATGCGTGTGACATGGTCTCTGCCCTCAAGGAACAAATATCATTCTGGAGACAGCTCACCTTCTGTGGTTCTCTGAAAAATGTATTTACCATGTGTCACCTTTTGCTTTTTATTGGTGATGGTGATTTTCAATGGAACCCTCTTGGAGGGAAAAAAACAAATATACTAAATGTAAATACCTGCTCGGTCTAGTTCAAGTTTACAATATGCAGCTCACAAGGAAATAAATCTCAAAAAAAAAAAAAGCATCTAAACAAATTATCCTAAATTTGGGAATGACACATACATACCGCTAAAGTAGATAACCAATAAGGACCTACTGTAAAGCACAGGGAAACGTGGATCAATATTCTATAATAACCTAAATGGGAAAGGAATCTGAAAAACAAAAGATATTTGTATGGGTATAACTGAATCACTTTACTGTACACCTGTAACTAATAGATCACTTCTTATTTAATTTTATTTATTAATGTTTGGCTGTGCCGGGTCGTCGTTGCTACACAGACTTTTCTCCAGTTGCAGAGAAACTCCAGTTGCAGGGGCTACTCTCCAGTTGTGATACATGGGCTTCCCACCGCGACGGCTTCTCCTGTTGTGGAGCACAGGCTCCAGGGCGCACCAGCTTCAGCAGCTGTAGCACATGGGCTCAGCAGTTGTGGCTCCCAGGTTCTAGAGCAGAGGCTCAATAGTTTGGGTGCACAGGCTTAGTTGCTCTGCAGCATGTAGGATCTTCCCAGAAAAGGGGTCAAACCCGTGTCTCCTGCATTAGCAGGTGAATTCTTTACATCTGAGCCACCAGGGAAGCCCTATATATCATTGTTAATCAGCTGTACTCCAACATAAAAAAAAGGGTTTTTTTAATTCTAATTTTAAAAAATAATATATTCCAAGAGTCCTCAAAGTGTCCAAATTACAATAAGGCGTGGCAACTCTGGACAAAATAATAGAAACTGATGCCATAGTAATACAGGAAGCAGTAGAAGCAAGTCAAGCGAGAGGCAGAGAGTGGATGCCAGCATCTTTGAGGTTAAATTCCAAACTAAAAGTGACCTTTATGAATTGCAGAAGTGATCAGGAAAAAAAAGAGAGAAGAAACCACCACACACACACAGAAATTCAAACTGGCAAATTTAAATAAAACATCTGGGGAAGGGGAAAATTCGGTTTTCCCCCAAATGTAAGCAATAACTTTTGCAAATACTACTTTTTTAAAAAACTGTCTTGAAGTATTGTAGTAGTCCAGAATAAGAAAACTACTAAAAGTAATTGTTCAATGAAACAAATATGTATTGAGTGCCTATTAGATGCCAAGGCACCATACTAGGTACAAGGGTTGTGTGTGTTGTGTGCACTCAGTCTCATCCAACTCTTTGCGATCCCACGGTTGGGTGGGGGTATTAAACAAACACAAATGTAAAGACACAACTTGTTTCCTTGAGGGGCACACTAACAATAAGCATTTGAGGATTTGTGTGTGTGTGCGTGAGCTCATTCGTACAAAAGATGGAAGAGGTGTGGACAGTGGACAAGGCACTAGACTGAGGACCACAGGAGAGATTCTTGTCTTGACTTGTCTGTAATGGGCTCATTACGATTATGAACAAAGTGCCTAAGCAAATGGAGGACCAAAGTAGTGCCCCTCCCACAGGATCACAAGACTAATTAACAGCTGACCTGGAGGAAAAATTTCGGTCTTCTGGCTCCTAGACCAGTGAACTGCCCAAAATACAATGCATATGGCAGACAGATAAAGAAAGAAAAGTAGAGAAGAAGAAAACCCTTTGGCTTCAAGTCATCTGGAGAGAAAGGAAAGATGAAAGAAGGAGAATAAAGAAAGAGTGGGAGTGAGGTAAAAGGTTCAAGTTGTGGCTCAAGAGATGTCAAGAGAGGAAGCACTTGAAAGTGTATGCACAGTATCAGTATAACGTAAAATCTGATTATATTCTCATTCAAATCATAGCTTAGAATTTTTTGCCCTAAAACCATTAAGGACCAATAGACAAAGTGTCCAAAAATGATACATGTGAATGAAGCTTGAAAAAAAAGAGATAACAGGAAAGGGAGGGGCAGTTTATCATAATATCATGAAAATATATATGAAGCCCTTCTAAAGAGACAATGTGGACCCACTGTGCTCAGATGAACAAGAAGAAATAGTACTTATTATTTCTTGTATATTATAACATATTATTTACTCTACAGCTTTTATGTCACCAATTTCAAAAATCTTTGGGAGTCAGAAGGGTTAAAAACTGGAATGGCCGATTAAGGATATGTTAGTTCTGGAAATTATTAACATTAAAAAGGAAAGACCCCAGGTACACACCTGAGGGAGAATAATGAAATATGACTGGGCTCCAACCAAGTTACTGCATTAGAATCACCTGTAAACCTTGAAAAATACAGAATCTCAAAATACAGAATCCCTGGGTGTTGAGGCCAAGGGGCAGGCAGCCCAGATGATGCTGATGCAGCCAGGATATGGAGCTTTGTTCTATCACAGTGGACCAGGTAAGGAGTGAGACCACTAGGAATGGCATCAGAGAGTGGGAACTAGATCAATGCAAATTCTGTGGTCAAAACAGAATTTCTGTGGGTGTGATATTTTTTTAATGTATTGTAAGGCTGGTCTGAAGCATCCAAGCATATCCCACTGAATTCAAACATTTTCTAAAAGTCCTGAAGTCAGCGACTACAGTTCAGGTGAACCAAAAGTTACTGTTCTAGGCTATAAGCAGCTCACAGAAGAGGCAGCAGAGTGGAAATGGCACAGAGATACCAAGAATGTGGGTAGTATTAAAAAATCAAAAACATCAGGAAAAAGAGAGACTAAAAAAAAAAAAAAAAAATCACTCCTATCCTCCCTCCCGAAAAAGAAATAATAATAGAAAGAACAAGAAGAAACAAGTTCTAGGGTAAATTTTACCTTCATCTGAAAGAAAAAACAATTACTCTTTGTGATTTTTTTTTTAAAAGCAAGAGAAGAATTCAAGTGAGAAATCATCCAGCAGGCAGCAAAACCAGGGAGTGACTTCCCATTGCAAAGCAAAAAGAAAACAAGGAGCAAGGGGTGGTCTTGGATAGCTGTTTAGACAATCAGACAGATGGGTTGACAGCCCCCTGCTTCAGGAACTCAGTGATGTTTAAATTAACAAGTGGCCACTAGCCAAACACAGGAACCCTCAAAAGTTTAAAAGGGTGTGTTATAATTGATACCTTGGCAAAACACAATGATAATAAATTGAGAAGATTCAAGAAGCTTTCACTACTAGAATCTGAAAAGTTTCAAGATCTGTACCAAGAAAAGGGCTTTTTAATCTCTTCTATTCCCATGTAGCTTAGCTTCTGAAGAACACCTGTCTAGAAATCAAAATATCTAAATCCTGTCTTTGAGCTAACACTAACACTCGACTTGTCCATCTGAAAGCTAGCAAGTAAGAGCAGTACCTCATCAGGGGAGAAGTATAGGTCCTAGAATGAGAGAAGCCCTGTGTGTCAGAGTAATCCTATTCCTGACATGTCTTATCATTAAACACTTAATTTAGCAAATCACTTTGCAAACATATTTATTATTCCCTCCATCTCTCTAAAATAAGTGACTTCTGGTTCTCTTTCATAGGTGAGGAGATGACAGAACATGAAGATAATTTACTAAAACAAGCTAATGGTAGACCAAGGATTATAATGTTCAGACTAGCCCATCATTTATACTCTTCTCTATCCTAAATTTACACGTTAGTAAAGCTTTCGCTCAAAGAAAAAGGAAAGGCAAAAATACTATCATATGTTTTGGTTCATCATCACACATCACCTTGGTCCACTTCTGAAATTCTTAGTGACCCGGAGGTGTATGGACTTTGAACTTTCCAAGAAAGTTTGGTGTTGAACAACCCAGCACTGTGATAAATAACTCTGATGTCTTTTCAACATCTGTGATTGGCATGTCGACTGCCTATTAACAATGTACAAAGAGCAAATCTTTCTAAAGCCCATCATCTTCATTACTTTCTCTTTGCAAAGAGTCATAGCTCGAGTACTAGGTTTTTTGGTAAAGGTAAAACTTTCTTCAGATTAGGCTAGGAAAAGAAGGGGCCACTTCCAGTTCAACAAACGTGCACAAGCCACCATCCCACTGGAAGTAGTAGAGTTCACAAAAAAAAAAAAAAAACACCAGTCCTGCCTGCAAAGGACTTTCTGAATACCTTTTGACTGCCACCAGTGTAATATACATTCTCGTAATTAATCCTATTAGCTGGGTAATTTCATTTCCATTTTATTGGTGAGTTCATACATCAGAGCTGGATTTGAACCCAGGATTAAAGCGCAGAGCTCCAAAGTCCAGGTTCTTTCCACGAAACAGTATGGAAAGAAATTTGGATTCTACGATTGTGGGTGGGATGGGTAAGATACGATTGGATTTCCTTCCCTCGATCCAACCGTGTTCAGAAAGACTGTTGCAGATATCCAACCAAAAAGAAGCTCTGGAAGGCACCACTTTGAATTAACGTATCCACTCTTCTTCACCCGCCCCTGCCCCACCCCCAACCATGCCAAAAGAACAGCCTCAGCTGCTGCCAGGTTGGAGGAGTTGGTGATCGTCACACCACATTCCTGAGGCTGGACACAGACTCTGAAACTGCGCCCGAGCTCTGCGCCTCGGAAAGAATAACAGCAGTAGAGATTTTTAAATCATGTGGCTCAGCATGCAGCCACACCAGTTTTCCTACTGCTCCTGCCTCCACCTTTCAAAGACTCGAGCCAAACTTTACACATCGGATTCGTGGGGAACCGTGGAAGTCAGAGCGTCAGAACTCGGGCGCGCCGCAAAAGCCTGTCCCCATCCAAACCAAACCCACCCATTCACACCGTGGGCCTCCCTTAAGCATTGCTGAGTCTGGAAGTGAAGGTGCAAGCCGCTGGGTTGGGACGCCCTGCCCCCGCTCCCTCCACGCCAGAATCTGGCATTCCTGCGCTCAGCCCATCTGCGGTCCGCGGCCGGCGATGGTTGTCCCAGGCAGCGCGCCCCCGGCTCTCCCCCGACCCCAGGAAACACGGAGCCAAATGCGCGAAATTTCCCGAATACCCGAACTCAAGTGCTCCAAGAAAGGGAGTTTCAGAGGCTTGCTGCCCGGCCTCCCTCCGGCCGAGGAGGCGTGTGTGGGACCCAAAGACGGAGGGGAGCTGCAGGCGGCGAGGGTGGGGGGGCGCGCCCAGGGAGCAGTCCGAGGCTGTCCAAACTTTAGGAACCCAGTGGCCTCACTCCACGCCGGCGGCCGAGCCCGGCCTTCTCGCCAAGCGGAGGACGGAAGGGTGGGAACGGTCGCCCCAGGTGGCCGGCCGGGCCAGAGGGGCGTGAGCCGGGGCGCCGGGGACAGCAGCCCCCGGTCGGATACTCACCACGCGCCGGGGCCGCGCGGCACAGCCACAGGGCCAGCAGAGCCCACAGCGGAGCGGGGCGCAGGGCGGGCATCTTCTCGGTCGCCTCCTCCTCCGCCGCCGCCGCCTGGGCAGATCCACATGGGGAGGGGGTCCCGACAGGGGAGCCCCCGATTTCTCCTCCCCTCCGCCTACTTCCGCGGCTCACGGTCTCGCGCGGCGCCCCGGAGCTCAGGCTTCAGTGTCCTCCACGCCCTGCACCCCAAGCCCGCCGTCCCTGGGCCGCCGCCACAGCCGCCGCCCGAAGTTTGGCTGAAACTTTCTCGGGTGTGCAGCGCGGCAGCCTCGTGTGTCCTTCCGCCTCGGCCGCCTCCTCCCACCGCAAACCCCGCCCCGCTGTCGCCGCGGCCGGGCCCCGCCGCCCTCGGCACCCAGGGGTTTCCCGCAGGAAGAAGCGCCGGCCCGGGCTGCGCGCGGAGGGATCTACTACGAGCCCTCAGACACCCCTCCAGCCCTGCCAACCCGCGTCGAGTCCGGACGCGCCTTAACTCACTCGGCGCTGGAGCGCCTCTCAGGGCCGGGCCTCTGCCGGGGGTGGTGTTAGGACCCTGAACTTGAATCACTAGGGTAGTGAACTTTCCGGGAGAGACAGACATCATCCAGCGAGATGGGTATCGCCCACATACAACCACACATCCACACACTCCCCGGCTAGCTGGAGGAATGCGACGGAGAAGGACCAGTGCTGTCAAAGAAGGCCATGGGAGCCAAGGCGCCAAAGTCCATTTAAAACGAACAGAGCCATCGAATGGGTTGTGTTGCACCCCTCCTTCCTTCCTTCATTCATTCATTTAGCAAACGTTTCTTAAGCACCTTACTTTGTGTAGCAGTGTGTCCGCAGTGTGCCTGGTACGACGGACTGATACTAAAGACACATGATGCACAAGCTAGTTTTGAGGAGAGAGACTTTGCTGCTGCTTTCATAGAGGAGCTGGGATGAAAGCAGAATCTTAAAAAGTAAAATTTGCATAGGACAAGGAGATCAGCTAACGATATCCCATTGTAAGACGATAATATCTGAAACTTGGAAACAAGCTAAATGCCCACCCATGAAGAAATGGATGAATAATGTACGGTATATTTTAAAAATGAAATGTAATACAATTGAAAAGACTATATTCACATATAGAGATAAATATGAGATTTATCTAGAGAGATAGAGATAAATCTTGAAGTGATAGTTTAAAAAAGTTACCTGAAGAAGGAGATATAAAGAAAAACTATACTATTTATGGATGCATACCACACAGTATATAGTAAAAGAATATAACCAAAATAATGCTTACTTTCGTGACAGGAGAGTGGGGGATGTGATCACATGGGTACAAGTGGGCTTGTTATTGTAAGAAAAGAACTGAAATAAACAAAAAGTTTGTGTGAGCATAGCATTCCAGGGGAGAGCCAGCATGAAAGCAAATAAGAGAGTCAGTAGATGAGTCTGGCATTATTAGCAATGACCAGAGCCAAGGAGGGAGAGGAGGTTGGGACCAGATCATGCAGGTCCCCGACTGACAAGCGGGGGATGGAGAGTACCCTTATCTCTCAGGTCATAGAACACCATGGAAGGTTTTTGAACAGGAGTGAGACTTGAAGGAAAGAAAGGTTGCTTGATAATCCTGTGCAAAATTGACTTCCAGGAGCAAAAGGTGAACTGGAGTCCAAGGACTAGTCAGGAGCTTGTGAAACAGTCCAGGCATGGGGTGATGAAGGCCTGCAGTAAGGAGGTAAATGCCAGAATGGAAAGGAAGGGGGGAAAAATGGCGGGGGAGGGGAGGCAAACCTCTATTACTAATTGAATGTGGGAGTTTATATCCTGTTGGGAAGGGAATCTTACCCACAGAGCCTCTCCCTGGCTCCTATAGGGAGCTAAACTTCTAAAAATGGTAAATATAAGGCCCTTACTTGACTGGGCTCCAAATCTTATCCTCCCAGCCCCACTGTGAACTTTACACATTAACAGTATTGAATGACGAGATTCCCCCAAACATAACTTCTTGTTTCAGTCTCTGTACCTTCTGTCCCCAGAAATTTGAAATGACTCTTGTAGCCCCCTTCCCTCTTCCTCTTGGTGAACTTCTAATCATTCATCCTTCAATCCTGAGAAGGATCTACAGACACTGTGATGAATTTGTACCCCACAGACAGTCCCTCAACTGCTGCTTTATCTTCCACTATCCAGTAGATATCTTTGGTTATCTATTTTTTCACACAAGATCGTTTGTATTTCTATCTTCTCAATCAGATTAGGAAATTCTTATGGGCAAGGACCATGGCCTTATTCATTCCCAGTATCTATCACATGCAACCCCATGAACTGTATCCCACCAGGCTCCTCTGTCCATGAAATCCTCCAGGCAAGAATACTGGAGTGGGTAGCCATTCCCTTCTCCAGGAGGTCTTCCCAACCCAGGGATTGAACCCAGGTCTCCTGTACTGCAGGAATAGTCTTTACTGTCTGAGCCATCAGGGAAGTCCCACATAAGAACTAGAATGTACAATAAAACAATGCCAAACAAGTGTAATAAAACAAGTATAATCACAGGTCTGTGAAGTTCCAAACTGGATTTTAATAAGCACTTTATAATAGAGAAGTGAGTGCTATTATTGAAAGTAGTCAGCTTGAGATGCTAGAAACTCTTTTCAAAAATAACATAATTAGTCAAAATAGTTTTGGAATTTCCCTTCTACAAATGTGTTCAGAAAGAGTCGATAACATTACTTTTTAGCTGTTGACCTGTGGGGTTACCAGCTTGATCATTTGTCTTACTCACTAAATACCATTCCTAATGACTTGGCTGTATATAAATTTTCAAAAGCACCTGCAAAGATTAGATTTGTCACTATTAAAATATACCCAGAAGAATGTAAAAGTAATCACCTCCAAAGAGCACTCCAGAAATGACTGTGGTTATGACAACATTATTAAAATAAGTGTGTGATTTCTCAAGGTGACTGTTTCAAGGAAAGCAATTATTTTGTTCACATATAAATTTTGTTGGATTTGTTATTGTGTTAAATTTATTGCATAGGACCCCATAAGGACAAAAGTAATACAGAGCAAATGTTCTGAATGGAAGTAGAAGGCTATGACTGAAGAGGTATTTGAAAGGATGTGTTTTGAAAAAAGCTATGAATATAAATTGGTAAAAATGAAACAAAAAGGGAGCTGAAAAATCAAGGGAAGAAACTGGAATCAGCAAAGACTGGGAGATGAGAGCAAGTAAGTTTAACCCATCAACTGACATTTTGGTGAATATTTGCTGCTGCTGCTGCTGCTAACTCACTTCAGTCGTGTCCGACTCTGTGTGACCCCATAGACGGAAGCCCACCAGGGTCCCCCGTCCCTGGGATTCTCCAGGTAAGAACACTGGAGTGGGTTGCCATTTCCTTCTCCAATGTGTGAAAGTGAAAAGTGAAAGTGAAGCCGCTCAGTTGTGTCCGACCCTTAGCGACCCCACGGACTGCAGCCTACCAGGCTCCTCCATCCATGGGATTTTTCCAGTCAAGAGTACTAGAGTGGCTTGCCATTGCCTTCTCCGTTGGTGAATATTTACCATGGTCTAAATCTTATATGAGGAGTTGAGGGATAAAGAGAAAGAGACAAGTATTAATAACTGACAATATCCAATGTGACAAGTAGAATGTTGTGAGTTCACAGCTGAGAGACTTATGTATCATGTCCCAGAACAGGGGTGGTCAGGGAAAGATTCCTGGCAGACCGCAATAGCTGGACTAAGAACTGGAGGACCAGAAGATGAATGAGGTAAAGAAGAGACAATTTCTCATGGTTGGACGTCTAACTGTATCAAGCACAGGGAACAAGCATAGAGGCAGGTGGACAATAACGATGAGAGATTATTCCCTACAGCAGGAAGATAAGAACTTAGACAGGGGCTCCAGATGTACAGAAAAGACCAGCATTGACTCCTAAGACCAGTAACTGCTTGGGTGAGAGAGGAAGGGTAGACCAAGGAGTCAGCAGTGACCTCAGTGTCTTGAAGTATACTGGGCTATTCCCAGATATAGGAATGACAGGAGAAGGAAAAGGAGGTTTGGTGGAATAGATAAGTAGGCAAAAGAGCAATGTAGCTGAAGTGAGAAAACTGTTCAGCAGAGTAGCAGCCATGGCTGTTGACTGCTCTAAGGAGAGCTGGGAGGAGCCTGACTGATTATGAGAATGGAACTGCACTGAAATATGCTTTCTGCTACTGGTCTCTCCCCAAAGCTAAACCTAAATTCTACTGTGTGCATTTAGATGATCTGTATCAGAAGCCAGGGGTCTTGTGGTGGTGACTCCAAACGTGCATCTGAGGACATAAGATGCCAGGATCCACCTGGTGATGTCAACCCCAAATGTATTCAGCAGTTTAATTATTCAACTAGATTGGGGAATGGTCTTCCCCCATGGACAGTGCTTTTAGTCAAAGCAAATTCTGCTGTATAGGAGGAACTGGCAGGAAAATATTCAGGTGATCCTGTAACTAAACAGAGTTACTGCCATTTCTTAAGTTTCTATAACTTGACTGATAGATAGGAAAATGAGATCCCACAAACTTTCATCTGGGGAAAAAACTCAGTCTCCAGAACCAAACTAAAATCTACAGACCATCAGCAGTAGAAAAACATGAATAAAAGCCACCACTAGTTTTGGTTTTGCCAAAACTAAAAATATACATATATGTCTTTACTAATTATAACTCACGCATAAAATTGCCTCCCAAGACAAATGCAGAATTAGGCATTTGGTCTCAATTTATTCTCTCAGATCCAATAAGCTGAAAAAAAGCCTCAATGGCAGAGATCCTGTGTTGTTTGTCTATTTTGCCCCAGTTTGTAGTGTAGTAGTTATTGCACGTAAGTGCTCAACAATACATGTTTTAAATCAGTGTTTAATGAAAAGTATATGTGTGTGTGTGTATATATATATATATATGAATTGGGGAGAAGTACAATGTTGACAGAAAGCTTAGGTGTTTGGACAATCCAATGCTGAATTGGTTAAACACTCTGCATGTTGAAGAAGAGATTCTTTAGTACGCATCAAGCATAGGTTGATATATCCATCTACTTCATAGCTTGACATATCAAGCTACTCTATACAGCTCACCATACAACCCAGTAACCCAGGAACATGTAATGAAATGTTTGTGGAAGCAAGGATTAAAAGGAAGATTTCTTTGGAAAATAACGCCTTGCATTCGTGCAGTGCTTTAGGCTTTCCAAAACACTTTTGAGTGTATTATCTCATTTGATCCTCAAAGCAGTCGTGGGAAATAGCCAAGCCAGTCATTATTATCCATTTTACAGATGAAGAAACTGAGATAGAGCATTTAAGTGTCTTGCCTGAGGTTATAGAAGTAATTGGTGACAGAGCTGAGACAAAAACCCCACTCTTTCTGATTTCTTATTGTCTCATTCCACTATCCCATCTGCAGCCCTGTGAAGCACATCCAAAATAATATTTAGGGTGGGGACCTCTGGGCAGAGGTCTGGACACAGCTTCTTATCACTTCCATTTTGGAACAGAACAAGCTGACCTACTTATAACTAGGAAACCTAAGCAAGTGAATGCATTCTTTAATTTAAAGGCATTTTTTGAGAGCCTGCCCTCTGCAAAACATGTCCTTGACTCCATGGCAGTGCAGACAGGAATCAGACCCAGTCCCTGTTCTCCAGAGATCACAGTGTAGTGTGGGAGGCCAACACACAGACAACATTGCGATAGCAGTGATAAAGCGCTATGGGCTGTGGGAAAGCAGAGAACGCTGGGATTAATTCTGAGGCTGCTTTCAATTCGTCCTGTCTCTCTCCAGCAATATGGAGATGACCCGAGGTGGCCTATACAACTGGACTGTAAATGGTATAAACACAAGAGCCATTTCTCATCCATATTTATAATCCCACAGTAGTTAGTTCTACATCTTGCATGGAATAAGTGTCTCAATTCTGAGAGGTCCATGAGTTTGGCCAAACAAAGGATAAGTTACGGAAGGCAGGAGTTAATCTCAAGATTTAAACTAGCTCTGAGAATTAGGAGGCAGTCAGACCCTTCAACTGCACATAGACCCAAATGGGTAATATAAGAAATTGTAATGTGAGCTCCTTGACTTATTTTTGCTCTTTGAGAAATGTGATTATCTCAATTTAATTGATGTCAAGGAGAGGAAAATTTAAGATTATCCTTTTATAGTTAAATCTTCTACATATGTATATACTATGTACCACATGAAAACATCACCTATGAAACTTAATTTGCAATCCAAAAGTCCCTGCTATCCATGAGATAAGCAGGGAAGTCAGTATGAGAATGCT
This sequence comes from Moschus berezovskii, assembly GCF_049115385.1. Classification (NCBI taxonomy): domain Eukaryota; kingdom Metazoa; phylum Chordata; class Mammalia; order Artiodactyla; family Moschidae; genus Moschus; species Moschus berezovskii. Next base: position 99,797,798 of record NC_142463.1, read on the forward strand.
CACTTTAGAGCATCCCTGACTTAAAATTTTCTTTTAAGTATCAATATTTTATGCTTCAATTTCAAAATGAGTATATACTTTTTATCAATAATGATGTAAAAGAGAATTAAACTGTGTGTATCAGCATGTCACCCTAGTTCAAGAACAGCCTCAGTCTGCAAATGTGTAAGTATCAAACCACAATATTATTGGATGAGTTGCAGTGTTTCAGTCACTAAAACGGTTATGCAACTCTGGATATTTGTGAAATGTTAAGGTGTTTGTTCTCATAAACTATTCAATTGTTTCCACCCAGTCTTCTTATTTTCTTCCCTCACAATTAGTCAAGAAATTCTTGAGCAGTGAGGTCCAGGCATACAGAAAGTTTCCACCTTGAAGTCTGGAAAAATGTTTTAAACTATCTGAATGCAGCTCATATCCAAGTCCACTAATGTGGAATTCAAGGTAGTTAAAAGCTAAGTATGAGGACAGGAGCATCGAGAATAAGGAAAGTAAGTATAAGAAAAGTTCCTTCTAGAGTAATTCATCAGGAGATAATTAATGGTTGGCAGCAGGTATTTACAATGGCAGTGTACATGGCCCTAACAATGGGGTTTGCTCTGGAAACATTCTAATTAAAAAAGGAACGAGTAATTTTATAGGAAAGTACAAATCAGTGGTGTGTATGCGTGCTAATGTGTGCAGAGACAGAGGTGGTAATTGCTGGGCTCAGACCAGGTATCTGTTACTGAAGATAATGACCTTATAAATATACTAATAGAGTTTCCAACAAAGCTGAAAGTATATCATTATTGTTTGCCAGTGTGGCGTGGACTGTGAACTTGGAATTCAGTAGGTGGATCTGCTGGATACAAACTTGTTGTTGTTTTTAATTATTCTGATTTCTGTTAAGAACAGTGTAATACAAATACTCTGTTCTCTTGCTCAGACCCCAGGCCTAATTGTTTTTCTTTCAAGCCACTGGCTCTCTCCCTTATATCACACTTACTGAAAGTTTAAGCAAGAAAAGAAGAACAGATGCTAGCAAGACAGAGAATGTTTTCCACATTAGGATCTACAGCTGAGTCCAGGAAAGTATACCTCATTGCTGAGAAGAGCCCTGTGGACAGTTTACACATCCGTTGGTTTCTTTTGCAAGATATAGTTAGCTCAAAAGAGCCTTCCTTATTTGAACTCCTATGGTCTGGAATATTTGCCTATCTACTGATGACTATAATTTTAGAGTATTTACTCAAGACCATGGTTGGAGGAATAGACATATTGGTAAGCAAGTGAAGGAGTAGATAGGGTGAACACAGACTGACTTCTGAAAGCTCCAAGTGCTGGAATTAGTAGACAGATTTCAAGTTTTGAAAAGGCCAACTTGGAACATGCAAGATTTAGTAGAGTTCCTTGGTCGTCCACGACTTGGGGTTTTGAGAAGAAAAGGGAAGTAAGAAGAGCTGAAGAGAAGAAACACAGAACGGAAGAGTGGGAGAGGAAGGTGAAAGCGTGCCCTGGAGTAATACGCACCTGCGTAGAAGTGGGGAAGCAGCACGAACACGAGAAAAAGAAGAACCAGTGTGGAGTTCCTCCTTACACTGCCCCCTCTTCCCTCCTGAAGGGCAGGGGTGAAGCCACCGCGTCATTCTAGAGGTAAAAGAGAACCTCACTCAGGACACCTCCCAGAAGTCCCTCCCAATAACTCAGAATGCCCCTACTCTAAATCAGTTTCCTCCATCATAAATATTTATAGATAATAATAACAACAATCATTGGTAATGATAACAGCAGTTCACGTTTACGGAGCACTTCCTGAGAGTCTGGCCCTGCATCCAGCACTTTACCTGCTTGATCGTTATAATGCTCCAGCCAGCTTATGGGTAGTCTTATAACTCCTACTTCACAGACAAAGTGGAGTCTGGGAATTTGCCCAGGATCACACCTGCCAAACAACAGCACAACGAATGTAGCTGACCACCTCCAGTGGCACACGGCTGACTTCTGCACGGTATTTATTCCTGCCCACAAGTCTCTGCCTGAGAGATCCAATCCCATTTATTGTTCAGGCCACCCACTTACAAAGTGAGTAAGGTGTCCTCATCTCATTTGTTTTAAGCCTGGTCTCCCAAGCTTCTTGTGAGACAGAGCTTAATCGTATACCTCCCTTGTGCTCCCCTATAGCATGATGCCCAATATCTTGCTTGTCAGGCTCCGACCCTAGGGCATCTCTAGGACTTTATTTCCCTGCTTCTGCCTCCCACATAAGAGAAGGTCAGACAATTACGTAGGCTGGTTCCACATTGACAACTTTGTATTCTGAAATACTGCCTTCTATGTGTATCTAATAAGAGACAAAGCCAGGAGAGAAAGAACCAATTCTGTTTATTGCCATATCTTTTTAAAATTATAAACTATATGAAAGTGAAAGTCACTCAGTCGTGTCTGACTCTTTGCCATCCCGTGGACTATACTGTCCATGGAATTCTCCAGGCAAGAATACGGGAATGGGTAGCCTTTCCCTTCTCCAGAGGATCTTCCCAACCCAGGGATCGAACCCAGGTCTCACGCATTGCTGGCTCATTCTTTACCAGCTGAGCCACAAGAGAAGCCCAAGAATACTGGAGTGGGCAAGCAATCCCTTCTCCAGGGTATCTTCCCAACCCAGGAATTGAACCGGGGTCTCCTGCATTGCAGGCAGATTCTTTACCAACTGAGCTATCAGGGAAGCCCAAAACTATACATATATATTTAAAAATTAAGGGAAAATCACCTATAATACCACCACTGAAAGCATTTTGGTATATTTATTCAGTTGTTCCTTCATATGACATTTCAAATAGTTATAATCAATCCTGCATTCTCGGCTACTTCACGCACCATAAATCTTTTCCTATGTTGCTACATAGTTGTCATATGTCAAGTAACATTCTTATTGTCTGCACAACACTACAGCATTGATGACATATGGAGCTAGAATGCTTTCCATGTTAGTATTGGGATCTGTACCCAAAGTTGTCCATCCTATTGCAGAAACGGCCTCTGCAAACAATCCACCCATACTGCTTCCATTGCCAAAGCCAGTGGGGTGAATGGGTGGGCCCTTCAGCAACCAAAATGAATCAGCCCCAAAGAATCCCTTACTGCTGCTCTCTAACCTCAGTCCATCTGCCTCTGCACCCCTTACCACACCTCCGTGGTTTTACAAGCCTTTACCACTCTCCTCTAGCCTCTTTCTGTTCCCTGTTTCCTTCCCAGCAAAAGGCCTTACTTCCCATTTCACTAAAGACATCTAGCTCAGGCATCACCTCCCCTGTAACCTTTCTTAGCCCTCCCTCATTTCTATCCTGGCAAGCCATCTGCCAGTATAGAAAAATTCCCCAACCTCTCTCCCTTCAACTCTGCAACTTATCTCCTATGCTCCTACCTTTGCTTCCTTTTCTTGTATCTCAGAGAAAGATCATTCCTTGATTCCAATGCTAATCCTTCTACACTGGCCACTGATTTCACCTTCTTCTGCCTTTTCCAAGACCATGTTGCTGTTCATTATCCATCTGCTCTGCTGTCACTCACATCCATCACTCCCTTCCTCCTGGTTTAATCCCTTCAGCCAACAATCTCCTTCCAGCCTTAACTCATGCTTGCACAAGTGTGCAAGGTGAGAAATGGGTCTCTTTTCTTTCACCCCCCAATTTCTTCAAGGAGTAGTTTGCCCTTTTCATTCATTCTTCTTCAACCCTCTATAGCTTCCTCTTCCTACATTTACTGAGCATCTATTATGTGGAAATAGAGATGAACAAAGCAGTCCCTACTCCTGAGGGTCTTCCATCTATTGGGGAAGACAGATGGTAAAGCATACAACACAGTGCGATAAGATAAGACAGCTCAGTTATTGCAAGGATAGCATTCCTAGTAAGGAATCCTTAAAGAAGAGATAGAGAAAGATTTGTTTAGGCCACTGGTTCTCAAGCTTTAGTGTATTCAGAATCACCCAGAGGGCATGTGAAAACAAATTTCTAGACTCCAGTGTTTTGTTTTGGGGGGGCAATTTGCATATCTAGTAAGTTCCCAGGTGATACAGATGTTGTTGGTCTGAAGACCATACGTTGTGAACCGTTGGCTGAGTAACCTGACTTCTGCATGAATTTTTCTAGTGAAATTACTTGTAGATATCACCAGAGACCTATTGTCAAATCCAGCAAACTCCTTTTCAATCTCATTCTCCTTGACCACTTTGCACTCTGCACAGTTGATTTCTTAACAGGTCTCCCAGTTTTCTGTCTCACCTTCTTGCAGTCCGTTCACTGCACTGATGCCCACAGGACTATCCAAAATACAAGTATAGTGCAAACTCTACAGGCTGCCCCAGAAAATCCTAGCATTCCAGCCACACAGACCTCTTCTCCTGCTGCTGCCCAATATGGTACAGCCCAAATTCCAGGTACATCAACCTACCAGCCAGTTCCCAGACATGCTGTGGCCCCCATGCCCCTCACCTCTATGCCTTCACTTTCCTGTGCTTGACATGACCTTTCTCCCTCCTCTCCTCCAACTAGTCTTCCCCTTGACCTGTAGAATCCTAGCTCAAGGACTAGCTCCAATGTCATCTCCTCTGTGAAGCTTTCCTCAGCCTTGTTGCATCTTTCCCTGAGCCCCTCTACAGTTGATTTCTGCACATTACACCTGTGTGTGTATGTGTGCGCAAAGTTGCTTCAGTCATGTCTGACTCTCTGTGACCCCTTGAACTGTAGCCCACCAGACTCCTCTGTCCTTGGGATTCTCCAGGCAAGAATATTGGAGTGGGATGCCATGCCCTCCTTCAGAGGGTCTTTCCAACCCAGGGACTGAACCCTCTTCTCTCACATCTCCTGCATTGGCAGGTAGGTTCTTTACTACTAGCGCCACCTGGGAAGCCCATATTACACATCAGTTCAGTTCAGTTCAGTTCAGTCACTCAGTCGTGTCCGATTCTCCGCGACCCCATGAATCACAGCACGCCAGGCCTCCCTGTCCATCACCAACTCCTGGAGTACACTCAAACTCATGTCCACAGAGTCGGTGATGCCATCCAGCCATCTCATTCTCCATCGTCCCCTTCTCCTCCCGCCCCCAACCTTTCCCAGCATCAGAGTCTTTTCCAGTGAGTCAACTCGTCGCATGAGGTGGCCAAAGTCAATTAGTTGAATGTATGATTACTATTAATATATTGGGACCTACTTAAGTGCACAGTCTGGGTGTATCTTATTATTTTGTTATTCTCATAGAAGACACTCAATCTAGGTGTGTGGTGTTGTGTTAATGAATGTTGAGTACATAGTACTTGAATAAATAGTGGTTGGGGTAGACACTCACTGCCTACCAGTGGAGCCCAGTAGTAGGCAGGCAAACAGGAGGAGAAGGAGGAGGACAGACAGAGAAACTGTGTTAATGAGCAAGAGTCCATCGTGCCACCTCACAGCCACCTGACTCTGTGACTGGGAGGTTGAACCACAGGCTCTTATTTCCCATGACTCTCTCTTTCTTTGATGACACACTGGCTTGTCAGTTCCATGAACCGGGCAGTTATGCAGCTGCCTCTTTCTTTCAGTAAAATACTCTCCAGGGGACTCATCCAGACTAAGGAACAACATCTGTGGAGACTGAGCAGGAAACAGTTTGGTTGTTTGGCTTGGTGATCACACCACGAGAAGTCAGCCATTTGCTTTTCATTCCAGTCCCACTGCTGACGGAATGCTAAAGAGTCTCCGCCTTCGGAGAGCACAGCTCCCCTCCAGGCTTCCCATTTTCCCTCTCTCTCTGTCTCCCCTCCTCCTTACCTCCCTTACTCCTGTAAATTCTGGTTACTAGGTGACCAGATCGTGCAGAAATAAAACAGGCCTGGTTTGCGATGGGACCAGGCTGCATGCTCCTCATTCTCTAATGATGCCGTTCGGTGAAGAAACCATTGAGCAGCTAATGAGCTCAGAACACCCATGCTTTTTGTTACCTAGCCTTTCCCCATCTCCACACAGATCTTCCTATGAGAGCAGCCATTTACTTAGTAACTCCTGTATGTAGGAGGAGGTGTTTTACATACATGATCTCATTAGATCCTCACAACATTCCTGCAAGGCAGATATCTTTATCTCCATTTAACAAAGAAAGTTAAAAGGAGTTAAAGAACTTCTAACGCTAATATGTGGTATAGGTAAGATTGTAATAATTGTTACAATTGTAAGAATTACAGTTGCAAGAATTCTAACACTGGTGCCTTTTCCATTACTGCATTCATATTATCTTGGAGAACCAAAAATAACCAAAAGGTACAGAGTTAGCCAGTGTCACGTGCCAAGTCACTTCAGTCGTGTCCAACTCTTTGCAGCCCCATGGACTGTAGCCTGCAAGGCTCCTCTGTCCGTGGGATTCCCCAGGCAAGAATACCAGAGTGGGTTGCCATTTCCTTCTCCACAGCCAGTGTCACAGCGGGGATTAAATTCAAGGTGTCCTAAATTCTAGGTCAGTCTACAAATATCCACTATATTGAAAGACCTGTTTGGGTATATATGATGTTCCAAGAATTTACAAAACTTAAAAAATATATTTAGGCTACAATGTAAAAATGACCCAGAATGGGAGAAACTGTTTTTGATTACTCACCAGTGACCCTTGTCTCTCTTCTCCTGTGGCCAATGGCTCCAATCAGCTGGTGCTCCCAAGAAGAGATGATTCCCTGTCCCTTAAAGTGATACCTTTATCTCTCACTCAGACTTGTGCATGCATGCTCAGTCACTCAGGATTTTCTAGACAAGAATACTGGAGTGGGTTGTCATTTCCTCCTCCAAGGAATCTTCCTGACTCAGGAATCAAACCCAAGTCTCCTGAAACTCCTGCATTGGCAGGTGGATTCTTTACCACTGTGCCACCTGGGAAGCCCATGGCTCAGACCACCCCCGACCCAACTCAAAGCAGTGTTTTAAAAATCTTCCCTTCTCCTCTTTTCTATCCTCTGAAGTACAAAATCTGACCAGGAAGAAGAAATAAAACTGTGACTACATACACAAGTAGTTTGACAAAATATAAATGATTTTTTATTTCTACAACAATGCCAAATTCAGTAAAATAATGATATTTTTTCTTTTCAAGTCAGCTTGACACTTAAACAGTATGTTTTCCTAAATATTTCCCTGTTCAACTGGTGTTCTTGGCAATGTGAATAAACAGAGCTGATGATAACATCCATCAAAGTTAAGCACACTGAGTGGGTGATAAAGTCAACAAGAAGTTGAAGACAAGATTTACCCCCGATAAGTTGGCTATGGATTCTCAGTGGACACCGTGGCTCATTCATCTTTACCCTTGAGCCTTCCACCACTACCATCATCCCAGCTTCAGCACTGAGGACAAAAGCAGGGAAGTTGGAAAACAAGAATGCTCAGGAGTCAAGTACATGGATGAATACATAACAGAGATGATCTGACTAGGATAAAAGCCCAAGACTCAGTGGTAAATTCTTAATGAATGCCATCAGAGAACAAAGAGGGGCACTTTAAAAGTCAAAGCAAACAACCAAATAAAGGCCACACTCTAGAAGAACAAGCAGACACCAGTGACTACTAGGCTTTCTTTAAGAAACATTCTGTTTTCTTGTCCCGGCCTCCTCAAGCCCAGCCCAGGAGGGTCCAGAGTCTGCCCTTTGTTCAGAGACTTGAAACTGTTTGCCTTGGATTATTCCCACCCCTGTATTTCCCTTGCCTCTCTTTTTCAAAAGTAGGTTAAGGATGTTCAGGTTTCCCTCAAGCATCTTAATGAGTTAGTCATGATTGCAATTGCATCTTTTAAATTGCCCAACAGGTTGAAAGACTGCCATGAAAGGAGCTTCTACAAACACAAGCTGGGCTGTGTTTTTCATTTTATTATGTTGCAAAATGTGAATGAGTTACCTCCAAGTGTTTAATTAGCATGAAAGCTACTGAAGCAGAGAGGAGAGAGGTGGGCTACTGTCTCAACAGAAAATGTCGCTATTGTTCTCACAAGGAACATGCCCATTGGGAATGAAATAAAGAGAAGCTTTTTGCTTACAAATGTGAAAGTGTTTCACACAGCTCATGGCACATAATAGTAAATGCTCAAAGTGTGTTTGGTAGACTGAGATCTTCTCCATAGTCTACTTCTCAGTCCAGTAACCACCCATGACTGCCTGCATTTCCTTACCATCCGCTGTCTTGTTCTCCTCTCAGCACTTGAATTTAAGCCTTAACACCTTTCACAGCGTTTCTCTACGCTTTTTCTCACTGTTGCCCTCCTAAGGATCCTCTTTGGACATTTTTAATTGCTCCCCCATAACATCTTAATGCCACAGATATATTGTTATATCAGTTTAAGTTCTGTATTTGTATCTATGTGCCTGGATGCTCAGTTGTGTCCAACTCTTCAGTAGCCCGCCAGGCTCCACTGTCCATAGAATTTTCCAGGCAAGAATATTGGAGTGGGTTGTCATTTCCTTCCACCTGGGAACCCCAGTATTTATATCTGCACCATACATCTGAGATGGTTGAATGGCATCATGGACTCAGTGGACATGAGTTTGAGTAAGCTCCGGAAGTTGGTGATGGACAGGGAAGCCTGGTATGTTGCAGGCCATGGGGTCGCAAACAGTCGGACACAACCGAGAGACTGAACTGAACTGATACATCAAGAACCTGGAGCAGGGAATGGCAACCCACTCCAGTAATCTTGTCTGGAGATTTCCATGGACAGAGGAGCCTGGTGGGCTATAGTTGATGGGGTCACAAAGAGTTGGACACGACTTAGCGACTGACACACACATACACATACACATACTTCAAGAAATTAATTTGCAGGTCTTCCCTGGCGATCCAGTTGTTGAGTCTCTACACTTCCACTGCAGGGGGCACAGGATCAATCCCTGGTCGGGCAACTAAGATCCTGCATGCTGTACGGAGCAGCCAAAAAATAAAAATAAAGGAAAAAAAGAGCTGCTTTTCATCCCCAAGTAATATTCACACTACTGTTGAGATGGTGATTGCAGCCATGAAATTAAAAGACGCTTACTCCTTGGAAGGAAAGTTATGACCAACCTAGATAGCATATTAAAAAGCAGAGACATTACTTTGTCAACAAAGGTCTGTCTAGTCAAGGCTATGGTTTTCCCAGTGGTCATGTATGGATGTCAGAGTTAGACTGTGAAGAAAGCTGAGCACCGAAGAATTGATGCTTTTGAACTGTGGTGTTGGAGAAGACTCTTGAGAGTCCCTTGGACTGCAAGGAGATCCAACCAGTCCATTCTAAAGGAGATCAGTCCTGGGTGTTCATTGGAGGGACTGATGCTGAAGCTGAAACTGCAATACTTTGGCCACCTCATGCGAAGAGTTGACTCACTGGAAAAGACTCTGATACTGGGAGGGATTGGGGGCGGGAGGAGAAGGGGACGACAGAGAATGAGATGGCTGGATGGCATCACCGACTCGATGGGCATGAGTTTGAGTGAACTCTGGGAGTTGGTGATGGACAGGGAGACCTGGTGTGTTGTGATTCATGGTGTCGCAAAGAGTCGGACACGACTGAGTGACTGAACTGAACTGTTGAGAATACATGGCCTACCAGGCTAGAGTAGGCTGATTTAGGCCATAACAGAAACAGATCTTAGAACTATTATGAATGCTGGATGAAATCAATTTGGAAATACAAGCAAGTGGTAGGCATAAGAATTTGTCTAAATCAGTTTTTAAATCGGTCAGGATAGACAGCTGGCCCTAAAGTTTAGCCAAGCAGAATATACGTTGGAGAAAGTAGCTTTGAGGGAAGACAGAAGAGCAAGGTTCAAGGCAGGCAGAGACATGGAGAATACTGGTTCATTGGGTCATATGATGCCTCATATAGAAAAATTCCAATATCCAGAAAAGCTCCATGGGAGAGAAATTGCTCCCAGCTCTGAAGCCAGATTGGACATTTGTCTTTCATCTTAAAAAGCCCTGGACAGTTGGGCTCATTGTGCCCCACTGATGAAAATCTCTGGTTGTTATAGGGAAACACATCAAGTTGACCCCTGCATTCTCTAAGAACCAACTTCTTCCAGTACTTTGAGCCTTCTGTATCAGATCAAAGAACCAAGCCTTTTAACCTGACTTGGAGCTTTGCTGTGGTATTCATGTCCTCAGGCATTCGAACAGGTTGATCAGATAAGAAGTCTGGTTTACTCTTCCTCGAGTCATTTATCTTCTGGAGAACCTTCCTTTCCTGACCTAAAAACAGGAGTGGACCCAGATCCCTGACTGAGCACTCCAAAACTTTGGCTTCCTAAAGCCATCAGTATCTCTTAGAGGTCAAGTACAACACCATTCTCATTGATCTTCCAGGTGAGTGTCTCTGTGGCATTTGGAACCGCTGTTCACACGCTCCTCCTGAATTAAAGGTCAGTCACTCCAGCTAAGGTCTTGACCACTCTCCACTTCTGTGTCCTCTGAACACTTGTCTTTTCATTCTCCTTCTTTCTCCTTACCTTTCTCAAGGGCATCCTTTATCTTTGGTTCCTTCCCATTGCCCTCAACGCTCATCCCCTCCAAGCTGATCTGTTCCTATGTTCAGTTTAATTTGATCAACATCATTGAGCACTTGCTATATGCCCAGGACAGGTAAAAACAGGATATGGTCCTTTCACACTCTTATGGGGGAACAGATATGTATAAAACCAAGAATAACATAATGTGAGATATACAATATAGATGTATACAAAATATCCTAGCATTCCAATGAGGAAGTGATGAAGTGTGTCTTAAAGAGACCCTAAAAGACATTCCAGAGGGAAAATTTTTGATTTGTGCCTTGAAGAATGAATCAAGAGTCATAAAATAGAAAAGTTGGAGAAAGAGCATTACAGATAGAGAGATGAGGATGGAAAAACACCCGGCATGATCAAGAAGGGTTAGAAAGCCCATGTGACCATGTAAGGGGGAAGTATGATAGTTGTGAAAGTAGGCAGGATTGGGCGACGAGTGATAGGAGATGATGCTGGAGAGTTCGGGACACACTTCAGTCACCATTTAAATTTACATTTGTAGGTGACATGAACGGAGAAGGCAATGGCAAGCCACTCCAGTACTCTTGCCTGGAAAATCCCATGGATGGAGGAGCCTGGTAGGCTGCAGTCCGTGGGGTCGCTAAGGGTCGGACATGACTGAGCGGCTTCACTTTCACTTTTCATTTTCACACATTGGAGAAGAAAATGGCAACCCACTCCAGTGTTCTTGCCTGGAGAATCCCAGGGACGGGGGAGCCTGGTGGGCTTCCGTCTATGGGGTCACACAGAGTCGGACATGACTGAAGTGACTTAGCAGCAGCAGCAGCAGGTGACATGAAAGTGGATGGTCACATTGCCCAGCACATTTTAAAACTTAATTTAGCTCAGTTTTACTATATGTTATATACTGTGCTAGATGCTGGTGATACAACAATAAATAAGCTGCCCCTGAAGGAGCTCCTTGTAGAAATATACATGTGTTTTTTGTTGTTATCTTAGTCATGTCCAACTCTTTTTGACTCAACAGACTGTAGCCTTGCAGGCTTTTCTGTCCATGGGATCTTCTAGGCAAGAATACTGGAATGGGTTGCCATTTCCTTCTCCAAGGGATCTTTTGGACCCAAGGATTGAACCTGTGTCTCCTGCATTTGCAGGCAGATTCTTTACCACTGAGCAATCAGGGAAGCCCACACCTGTCTAAAGAATTAATATATGCAATGTAAGGTAATCCATGCAGTGATGGTAGCATGTACATGACACAAAATAGAGAGGGACTGGCTCTGAATAGAAAGATTAGCAGAGAAAAAGTGATATATGAGCTGAGCTTTAAGAGATCAGCTGGACAGATCAACTATGGTGACAGAATGATGGCTCCCAGAAGATGTGTGTGTCTTAATCCTATGAAGATAAATATCATAGCAACAGGGACTCTGAAGATATGATTAATTTGGGAAAGATAGAAAAATTACAGATCATCTAGGTGGGCCCATTGTAATCACAAGGATCCTTCTATAGAAGGGAGACAGGAGTGCCAGAGCCAGGGGAGGAGATGTGACAATGGAGGCAGAGGTTGGAATGCTGTGGCCTTTAGCCAAAAGAGCCTGTTGTTGCTGTGTTCTGCCAGGCTCCTCTGGCCATGGGATTCTCCAGGCAGGGATACTGGAGTGGGTTGCCATGCCCTCCTCCAGGGGATCTTTCCAACCCAGGGATTGAACTCCATCTCTTATGCATTGGCAGGTGGGTTCTTTACCACTAGAGCCACCTGGGAAGCCCTGGGCAGTTTCTAGAAGCTGGAAAAGACAAAGAATAGATGATCTCCTATGACCTCCAGAAGGTATGCAGCTCTGCTGACACCTTGGTTTTAGCCCCATAAGACTCACTTCAGACTTCCGATTTGCCAAAACACAAGGTAATAAATTTGTGTCACGCTTAAGTCATTGAGTTTGTGGTAATTTGTCACAGGAGCAAGAGAACACCGATACAGATGGAGCAGTAGGCAAGCTGTTGGGGTGGAGAGCCTTCCAGACAAAAAGGAAGAGCATCACCAAAGACACAGAGGCATGGACTAGCATGGCACACCCTGGGACAGGGCTTACGAGGAGCTTAGTGGTGCTGAGCTTCAAGGATTACCAGGTAGGGGGCAGAAGAAAAGGCTGGGTGTGAGGCAAGCGCCAGATGATAGAAGGTCTTGTAAGGGGCTGTCCTGCCAAGGAGCTTAGGTAGAGGTTAAGCTTAGAAGGTAAATCAGGGGAATTGAATGTTTTTAAGCAAAAAATGAAAATACCAGATTTTTAATTTGAAGGGAAGTTTGAATGGGGAAGAGCCTGGGGCAGGGAGGCTATTTCGGAAGCTATTGCAAAAGCCCTGGGGTGAGATGCCCTCAACTACAGCAGGGTGACTAACAGCAGAAGTCAGAGTAAAGAGATACTTAGGACTCAGAGAGTAACAGAATATCGGGAGCAAAAACAAAAGAAAAGTCAAGGATTGGACCTTAGGAGACGGCCATGCTCCCTGCTGAGATGGGAGCAACTGGAGCTTAAGCCTAATAATTCTTAGGTTGATATTCTCTTTATTGCTATGTTAAGCCCCACTAACCTATATTTGGCTTCCCTGGTGGCTCAGAGGTTAAAGCGTCTGCCTCCAATGCGGGAGACCCGGGTTCGATCCCTCGGTCGGGAAGATCCCATGGAGAAGGAAACGGTAACCCACTCCAGTATTCTTGCCTGGAGAATCCCATGGACGGAGAAGCCTGGTAGGCAACAGTCCACGGGGTCGCAAAGAGTCGGACACGACTGAGCGACGGGACGGAACGGAACGGACTGTCTTTAAATTCTCCTGCTAGCTTTTTCTCAACCTAGTCTCTGTGTTGTAGTTAGAACACCTAATTCCTTATTTTACAGATTCTTATTTAGTCTCTGTGTGTGTGTGTTGAGTTGCTAGGTCATCTCCAACTCCTTGTGACCCCACGGACTGTAGCCCACCAGGCTCCTCTGTCTATGGCATTCTCCAGGCAAGAATATGCTAGAGTGGGTTGCCATTCCCTTCTCCAGGGGATCTTCCCGATCCAGGGATCAAACCCGGATCTGCATTGCAGGCAGATTCTTTACCATCTGAGCTACCAGGGAAGCCCCTATTCAGTGCCTACCATGGGCTAGATGATGACTCAGTGGAAAAGACCCTGATGCTGGGAAAGATTGAGGGCAGGAGGAGAAGGGGGCAACAGAGGATGAGATGGTTGGATGGCATCACCGACTCAAGGAATGTGAGTTTGAGCAAACTCTGGGAGATAGTAAAGGACAGGGAAGCCTGGCATACTGCAGGGGGTCCATGGGGTCACCAAGAGTGGGATGCCAGATACTATTATATAGACCGTAGGCATATTGTTATAAACAAAATAACTTAAAAAATAAGCTAACCTACCATACAGCTCAAGGAACTCTACTCAGTGCTCTGTGGTGACCTAAATGGGAAGGAAATCCCCAAAACAGGGGATATATGTATACATATAGCTGACTCACTTTGCTATACAGCAGAAAGTAGCACAACATTGTAAAGCAACTATACTCCAATAAAAATTAACTTAAAAAATAAGCTAGCATAAAATTAATCTAGAAGGTTTTATTAGAAGGTAATTTTGGACATTTCCGTTACCAGTTCATATCTTCTACACAGACTTCCAATTTTCTCTTGCTTTATAGCCAATTTTTTGGGGGTATGCTGAAGCAGTCTGTCAAGCAGCTTGTCGCAGACTATTGGAAATCTTAACTTACAAATGGGTTGTGATCTGAATCTATGCTTTTTGAATTATCTGTTTTTAAATTAATTTATTTATTTTAATTGGAGACTAATTACTTTACAATATTGTGGTGGTTTTTGCCATACGTTGACATGAATCAGCCATGGGTGTACATTTTTGTTTGTTTGTTTTAAAAAACTTTCGAGCTATTGTGGTCTGCTACCTGGTCTTCCTGCATTGGACTAGTGCACAGTTCATGCCCCACGTGACTCGCTGTGTGAATTCCACAACCCACAAACTTATCCATACCCTGCTCAGTGACCCAAGGTAACTGATGACCTGCATGTATGTCATAGCATTCTTAATTTGCTCTGAAAGTTTAAAAGTGCTTCCTCTCAGTTTCTGTACCCTCAATTTCAACCCTGCCCATAGAACACAAGTTGAATTCCCTCACTTAATAAGTCCCTTAGTAAAAGAGTTTTGAGGAATTTGAAACAAATTATATAGTGATTGCATTTTTGCTGGCCCACTGAAGCCTATATTGGCATGCTAGCTTATAGTTTTCCTATAAATAGACACTAGACCATGTGGAGGCAGGAGAATGAAGACCTATAGGACTATTTGGCAGGTCAGCTTTTAAAATATTAAATGCTTCTTATTTTCCCCCTCTTTTTCATTTTTTAAAAAGATTTCTTTAGTCAGCTACCTCCTTATCCCAATCTCAACTCAGGCAAATGAAAATTAATGTGAGAGTCCCTCAATTCTTTATCAAGTTCTTGCCAGAGACACTTCAACCCCCTCAATTTCACTAGCCCTAAATAGATGAAGCTACTTAGCATAAATCATAGCTTAAGCTAACCCGAGGCTTATGGACTGGATGGGACTAGGAGACAGAAGGAGCCTTTGTCTCTGATTCATTGGCTGAACACTGGACCTGGCTTTTTCTGGACGTCCTCCAGCCCCCAATGAGTATGTTAGCAGCCTTATATTACAGGACTTTTTCTTTTTCAGGCCTCATCATCTTTGTCCTTTCTTTGCTTTGACACCATTGACTCTATCTTTTCTGTAAATAAACTTTCTTTTTCGATGGCTTCCGTGACTCTACATTGGGTTTGTTCTTAATTCTTTGTTTTATGCAATTTAGTCATGTGGTCTCTTCCTCCACTCTCTCCTGCTTCCCCAAGGGCCTCATCTAGAACCTTCTTCCCTCACTCTCACATGATGCTCTCATCCTCCCCTATGGAGTTATCAACTCCATGTACTCATGACCTAAGTGCCTTCCTGAGCATGAGATACCTAATTCCAGCTGCTTTCTCAGCTTACTCATGCAAGTATCTTACAACCGTCATACACTCAATGTTAGACCTCAGAAACCTCTCCTTCCTGCATTTCGTATCAGGACACTGTTATTCACTTGCACATTCAACATACATGCTTGGAATCATTCATGACTCCTCCCTTTTCCTCATCCCTCGTCTTCAGTCAGTCACCATCCATCATTCCACCACTGCTGTGTTTTTCCAATCATTCTCTTTTTCTCCATCTCCACTCCCTCACTTCCGGCTCTCATCACTTCTTGACCACTCTCAGTTCTCTGAACCCTCAGATCAGCAATGCCTTCCCAGGACTCAGCTCCCAGTCTTGTCCATCTCTAGTGCAACCTCTGCTCAGTTGCTTCATTGCCCTTTCTTTTGACAGGCAGATCTAATCATTCATACTCTTGAATACTAACCTTTGCAACTCTTCTTTCTTTCAGTTCAGTTCAGTTCAGTCGCTCAGTCGTGTCTGACTCTTTGTGACCCCGTGAATCACAGTACACCAGGCCTCCCTGTCCATCACCAACTCCCGGAGTTCACTCAAACTCATGTTCATCGAGTCGGTGATGCCATCCAGCCATCTCATTCTCTGTCGTCCCCGTCTCCTCCCACCCCAAATCCCTCCCAACATCAGACTCTTTTCCAGTGAGTCAACTCGTCGCATGAGGTGGCCAAAGTATTGGAGTTTCAGCTTTAGCATCAGTCCTTCCAATGAACACCCAGGATTGATCTCCTTTAGAATGGACTGGTTGGATCTCCTTGCAGTCCAAGGGACTCTCAAGAGTCTTCTCCAGCACCACAGTTCAAAAGCATCAATTCTTCGGCGATCAGCTTTCTTCACAGTCCAACTCTCACATCCATACATGACCACGGGAAAAACCATAGCCTTGACTAGACAGACCTTGGTTGGCAAAGTAATGTCCCTGCTTTTTAATATGCTGTAGGAGAAGGGGACGACCGAGAATGAGATGGCTGGATGGCATCACCGACTCTGTGGACATGGGTTTGAGTGTACTCCGGGAGTTGCTGATGGACAGGGAGGCCTGGCGTGCTGTGATTCATGGGGTCGCGGAGAGTCAGACACGACTGAGCGACTGAACTGAACTGAACTAGGTTGGTCATAACTTTCCTTCCAAGGAGTAAGCGTCTTTTAATTTCATGGCTGCAATCTTATAACACAATCAGATGTTTTTCTTTTAATGGATTACCAGGACTTTCACACACAGGCCTTGACTGACTTTATTTATAGACTCTTCTAGTTAAATGACAACAAAAACCAAACATTTTTCAAACTTGCCACCATTTCTACCATTTCTCAGACCTCTACATTCTATTCTTGCCACCAGGTCTGAGCCAGCCCCTGCCCCTCTACCTAGAGAGGTTGTCGTTGTTCAGTTGCCTGTCATGTCTGACTCTTTGTGACCCCATGGACTGCAGCATACCAGGCCTCCCTGTCCCTCACCATCGCCTGAAGTTTGCCAAAGTTCATGTCCATTGCATCGGTGATGCCATCCAGCCATCTCATCCTCTGATGCCTTCTGATGGGTTACTAATCATCTAAAACTTGGTGCATTCTGGGGCACTCCTCCAAGCACTGGTCCCTGCTCCTCCCATTGTGTTGCCATAGCACTTTGTGGTTTAGCCACTAAATTATGTCTGACTCTTGCGATCCCATGGACCATAACCTGTCAGGCTCCTCTGTCCACTGGATTCTCCAGGCAACAATACTGGAGTAGGTTGCCATTTCCTTCTCCAGAGGATATTCCTGACCCAGGAATCAAACCCAGGTCATGGCAGGCAGATTCTTTACCAATGGAGCTATGAAGGAAGCCTATAGCACTTTGTAGAGGGCCTCTATGGCAGTTCATTCAATGGAGTTTAATGAGCGAGGTGCTGAGTTATACTCTAAAGGTACAGAGAAGATGGTACTGCCATCAAGGAGCTTACCTCTAATTCATAAAGACCCCGTGAGTATAAAGAGCAAATACATTTATTTATTTTTAAGAAATCAACATTACAAAGTACTTCAGGTGCTATAGGAGAAGTATAGGCAGGGCATGGTGAATGACAAACAAAGGAAGGTGTGTCTACCTCCACCTGTGAGACTGGAGATTGGAGGAGAGAAACCTAAGGAAATGTCTTATAAAAAAGACAACCCTCCTAACAGATGACGAAAGGAGGGGATTCCAGGCATAGCAGAGCATAAGCAAAGGCCTGACAGGATGAAGCAGCAGGTCATGTTTTGGGAAAAGCAACTGGTTCTCTATGGCTCCTCTAGGGTATCAGCAAAAATACAGTGAGACAAGAGGTCAGAGAACAAAGAGGAAGATTTTCCTTAAAAGCAATGAGGAGGCACTGCAGAGTTTTGTTCACTGCAGAGATAGAATGTTCCAAATTATATTTCTAGAAAGACCATTCTAGCAATAGTGTACAGAGTATAACATAAAGTTTCTGGTAGTGGGATGGTCTGTCAAAAATCTATTTTCCCTATTAGATTTTGAGCTTGTTGATGTTGAGTATATCTCTTTCATTTTTATCTTCCTGATGCCCAACACACTCATTCATCAAGCAATAAGAGAGAAGCTACATGACATTGGTGCCGGAGTATGGATCTAAGAGTCAGGGGAACCGAGCTCTGAGCCCGGCTGTGTCCCAGCCTGATGAGACATCAGCAGGTCACTCTCTGCTTCACTTTCTTCATCTATAACATGGTGGTTTATTCAAGATCATCTTTCAGTTCTCTTTTGCTCTAACATTCCGTAATTCTATAAGGGAGGATCCTTTTTTTTTTTTTTTCAAAGCTTGCAGTCAATATTTGGGAATACGAACAACAAATCTGCCTCTGGTTTATAGAGGTGTCAAGAGTTTATTGCACCATGAAGCACAAGTTGACCCAAAGGTTATATAAACCACTCTGAATAGTGAGCCATGATTCTGGTTATGTTGTTCACACAGTAAAAGGATAGGTTCTTTGTGCTGAAAAGGTACAGAGTTGTCTCCTCAAATTCAAAGTCTTTATTGAATTTGTTACAATATAATACTGCACAAATGAATGTTTATTCCTTTTTTAAAGGAAAATACACAGAACTTAGATTATTATTACTAAAAGCCTCTAACTGATAAGACAAATACATTTGGAAACCATTAGAAGCTTGAGAGACTCGACAGTTTTATCCATCTTAAATTAGTTGTCTATTTATTAGCTCAGCAGGCTACACAAAGCTTTATCAGGCTCTTGATGTCCCTTTCATAATTTTAATACACCTTTGACTTGGTAGAATATGCTCTGACATCACTGCTTCATCAGTGTTCTACTGGCCTGATTACCAGAAGTTAAAATTCAGGATCTCTAACACAAAGTCAATTCTACTAGCCAAAGTGGGGGAAAAAGACAAGGGCTTTTCTTAGCCTTCACAGTATTTGATTTTTCTTTATAAGACTATAACCTTCAGGGACTTTCCTTGTCCATGGTTAAGACTTTGCCTTCCAGTGCAGGAGATGCAGGTTTAATCCCTGGTCAGGGAGCTAAGATCCTACAAGTCTTGTAGCCAAGAAACCCAAACACAAAACAGAAGCAGTATTTTAATAAATTCAATAAAGTTTAAAAATGGTCCGCATTAAAAAAAAATCTTAAAAAAGAAAAACTATACCTTAAAGTCTCTTCAACTCTTTTTTTTTTTTTTTTGCTGATAATACAATTTTACTATCTTTTACCCAAAGGTTTTTCTTAATTTAAAACAAACTTCCTCAGTTTTCTTCTCTACTGTGGTCTTTCTCCATTGACATTGGGATACAATTAATTCAATTTAATTCATCAGAGATTTTGTTTCTAAATTTTGAAGTTTAGTGTCTTATTAGCCTTTTCCTGACAAATGATTCAGTCTCTAGTATTGAACTCAAATATATAAATTATCTAATTTCTTAATATACTATTTATTCATAAAATAAAATTCTCACTCTGAGCACATTCTCATAATAAGCAACGTGCCTGGGTTTCCTTTTACTGTAAAGAAGCTGATAAATTTGTGCCAGGGCATACTTTTACAGCATGGTTTGTAAACCAGCCACAGTAATTTGAAGATGCTTCAGTTGAGTCATGCCTTCTTTAGAGCAAATCTTTAGACGAGGAAATGAGGCCTGTTTATTAGTGTGGTGGACATGAAGAGAAAGACAGTGGTGACACCACCCTTCCCTTATTTCACAGACACTCTCATGCTCCAGGAGGGCGGGCATAGCCCATGATGCTAGTGATTCCTTGGGCTTTGACTTAGCTGAGCAAGGGCCCTGTTTTCAGTTGCGTGGCTTGTTTTTAGAGACTAAGCCAGCAAAGTGGGTTTGGGGTTCAAACTATTATCCAAACAAACAAGGTGTATGGTGCAGCAGTTCCACCTCCAGAGAGGGGCTCACCCTCTTACAGTGCCCCTTTGTTGACCTTCAGCCCTCCTATACATGGGAAGAAGCGGGACTGTCCCTAACTGGGCCATCTCCCTGACACTGTCATTTAAGCAGGGGCTTATTTTCATTGGCTCATTTACCCCAAACCCATGAAGAGCATCTAATTGTCATTTGTTAAACTACATATGAAATATATTTGGGGGCATAAGATTAATAATCTTGAGGAACCAAAAAAGTGCCCTGGCCAGGTTCAGTTCAGTTCAGTTCAGTTCAGTCGCTCAGTAGTGTCCGACTCTCCGCGACCCCATGAATCACAGCACGCCAGGCCTCCTTGTCCATCACCAACTCCCGGAGTACACTCATGTCCACAGAGTCGGTGATGCCATCCAGCCATCTCATTCTCCGTCGTCCCCTTCTCCTCCCGCCCCCAACCTTTCCCAGCGGTGTACGTCAAGGTTGTATATTGTCACTTTGCTTATTTAACTTATATGCAGAGTATATCATGAGGAACGCTGGGCTGGAAGAAGCACAAGCTGGAATCAAGATTGCTGGGAGAAATATCAATAACCTCAGATATGCAGATGACACTACCCTTATGGCAGAAAGTGAAGAGGAACTCAAAAGCCTCTTGAGGAAAGTGAAAGAGGAGAGTGAAAAGGTTGGCTTGAAGCTCAACATTCAGAAAACCAAGATCATGGCATCTGGTCCCATCACTTCATGGGAAATAGATGGAAAAACAGTGGAAACAGTGTCAGACTTTATTTTGGGGGGCTCCAAAATCACTGCAGATGCTGATTGCAGCCATGAAATTAAAAGACGCTTGCTCCTTGGAAGGAAAGTTATGACCAACCTTGATAGTATATTAAAAAGCAGAGACATTACTTTGCCAACCAAGGTCCGTCTAGTCAAGGTAATGGTTTTTCCCGTGGTCATGTATGGATGTGAGAGTTGGACTGTGAAGAAAGCTGAGCACCGAAGAATCGATGCTTTTGAACTGTGGTGTTGGAGAAGACTCTTGAGAGTCCCTTATACTGCAAGGAGATCCAACCAGTCCATTCTGGAGGAGATCAATCCTGGATGTTCATTGGAGGGACTGATGCTAAAGCTGAAACTGCAATACTTTGGCCACCTCATGCGACGAGTTGACTCACTGGAAAAGACTCTGGCCAGGTTACCAAAGTTCTAAAGAAAGTTCTAAAATTCACAGCATGTTTCAAACTAAACGGCACTGTCTGAAACTTGAACAATTTACAGTGTAACTTTAGCTTCTCTTTTATCTCATGAAGAAAGTCAAAATAATTCTAGAAAAATGTCCAGTATACAGGTTGTACTTACTGTTCCTTTCCTCATCACCAAAGTGAGATTTTCAAGTAGCTTTTTAAAAATATCTTATGCAAGAAATAATAATGGGAAGGAGAAACGTCACTCCAGATGACTTTCTCCTCCTCATCATAGTCCTAGCAGAAGCTGGAGAAAACAGCATGATAAGGGCTACTAAAATGCTGTGCTGGGTGTCGTGCTTTGTCACTCAGTCATGTCCAACTCTTTGGGACCTCGTGGACTGTAGCCCGCCAGGCTCCTCTGTCCATGGGATTCTCCAGGCAAGAATACTGGAGTGGGTTGCCTTGCCCTCCGGTGCATCTTCCTAACCCAGGGATTGAATCTGCCTCTCCTGCATTGCGGTTGGATTCTTTATCCCTTAACCATTGGAAAGCCTAAAAAATCAACTATACTTCCATGAAAGTGAAAAACATCTGAGATGCTGGCCCCCAGCTCATGAAAGAATGGCCTGCTACCATTTTTCCCTCACAAAAGTCATTCTATACTTATTTCGTTTCTTAAAAGGTTATTATCCAAACAGTTATCTCTTGTGGAAAAGAAGACAGCAAAAGATGGTTTAAAAAACTAAGCATGTGGCTTTTAGAAACAAAGTTAACGAATTTTGAAGGGTAGTAGGTAATCATGCAACAAATAGGTGCCAAACACTTAAAGATCTAAGAGCTGTTTGGACAAACCATTTACTTGGAAAACAAAGTCTGCAGAGCTAAGGTAGTATACGCTGGCTACCAGTGTGGCTCAGACTGTCTGGGCAGGACTCCGGATTGTCACTCACTACCTGTGAGACCTTGGACAAGTTACTTACTCTCTGTGCCCCTATTCCCTCCTAGGTAAAATAGAAATAATAATGGTACCTACCTCATAGAGTTTGATGAAATTGGATTAAGTTAATACACATGAAATGTGTGGAAAAGTGCCTGACACAGAAGAGGCACTTAATAAACGTTAAGTTGAAGCATACTGATTGATTCTGCTTTAAAACTCTTTGTAGCAACGGATGGCCTAAATTTTTAAGGGGGTGTAGGACTAAGACTTGGCTTCCCAGGTGGCGCTAGTGGTAAACAAGCAGGCTGCTAATGCAGGAGATGTAAGGAGATGCAGCTTCTACCTCTGGGTCGGGAAGATCCCTTGGAGAAGTTCATGGCAACCCACTCCAGTATTCTTGCCTGGAGAATCCCATGGATGGAGGAGCTGGGCGGGCTATAGTCCATGGGGTTGCAAAGAGTCAGACATGACTGAAGTGACTTAGCATTCATGCTTACAGGACTGAGACTTAAAATGATACAGACCACAGATCTAGAAACTTTTAAAAGGAGGTCCTAAAATCAGTCTCCTGGAATCTTTGTTGTTTTCCTTAGAGCAGAGATTGAAATCTTTTCAGTTAGAACCCATGCCTATAATCATTTATCCATAATTAAATATTATTTAAAACTGAACTTTCATTTTGGTTCCTCCTCTTGCTTCTTTTACTATTCTTTCCCCTTTTTCTACTGGTATAATTATCTTTCAATTAATATAATTTGAGTTTCAGGTACACAAAAGACACTGGGCTACATGCTGTGTAACAGTCTGTAGCCTGTATAGGAGAGTGATTGAAACAGACTATTATATAAATCGTATGAGTACGTACAACATTGTTATTAGAGAAAACACATTCCACAATGGCAAATAATTGTTTGAGTATTCATCTCTATTCTGTTTAATAAGTCAAGGAACTAGGGTTGTTGATTTCACTAGCTCTGTTTCTTCAATTCCCTTTTTGTACCATGGAAAATAGGAATAATCTTGTAGGCATACTTGCAGGCTGGGTGAAATGGGGTGAACACCCTAATTTGGGAAGGTCATTGCCAGGTTGCCCTTATGAGTCAAGTGGTTACCAAATGTAGAGTCTTAAAGAGTTTTGGGTGGGATCATCTCTCCAGATTATCTATGCACTGACCTCTACCCTTGCAGTGATTTAAAATCCCTACACTCTACTGTAGCTTCCCCGCTGTGACTTAGGTTTGGCCGTATAACAAAGAGGTGATGAATCATGCCCTTTCCCCTATTTGCTGCTGCTTCTATTCAGTGATTTGAACTACACTTGTTTCAGACGATTATCAGGCCCAGTAATAAGGCACACTGCCGCTTTTAAGACTGAAAATTGAAAGTCCCTCCCCTCCACAAGAAAATGACATAACTGTATATATAGAAATAACTTACAAGAAACTATAGTTAATTTGCTTATCAACCATAAATAAATAATACTAAGTTGAGCATAGAAAATAAACAGAAATTTCCAGGACAATCTAAGTGTTGCATCAGCCAGTCCATGTCGCCCCCAACCTGACCCCTCTGCTCAAGCCACCGTCTGCCTCTTGCAGATGCAGCCATTTCCCAGTCCTTGTGCCAGTGAGAGCCTGATGTCATTCCAGTCCTTTCTCCAGAAGAGAGGGGAGAAATAAGGAAATAGTTTATTAGGAGCTCGACTCCCAGCACTTAGCCCAGTGCCTAGCACAGAGCCTGGCATATAATACATTACACACACACACACCACCCCCAGAGCCAGCAACCAGTGTGATTTTGGATGGATGTTGCCTTCTGACACTTCTTGTACGTATTATTCCCAGTTTCCCTACCTGCCTCTCACCTGTGTGACTGACCATCCTAGCTGGCCATTCTGATCCAGTCATCTGCCTCTGGTTCCCCTTCCAAAACCCCTGGAAGAATCAGAGCATAGTCTGCAATACCAGCTGATGGGTCAGGGGTGAGGGGGAAGGTGGAGGTGGCCTGGGTCTATAGTTCTTCTTCCCTAACTGAAGGCCTGTTTCAGGGGTCTTTTACATTGCCCAGGGACTTCTGATTAACAACCCCCTGAAAGTGAAAATGTTCGTAGTTCAGTTGTGTCCAACTCTTTGTGACCCCATGGACTGTAACCTGCCAGGCACCTCTGTCCATGGAATTCTCCAGGCAAGGATACTGGAGTGGGAAGTCATTCCCTTCTCCAGGCGATCTTCCTGACCCAGGGATTGAACCCAGGCTCCTGCATTGGAGGTATATTCTTTATCTTCTGAGTCACTAGGGAACCCCAAGAATCCCCTGGTCCTAAAATGTTAAGAATCCCTTCTTGGACTTCCCTGGTGGTCCAGTGGTAAAGAATCCAGCTGCCAGTACAAGGGACATGGCTTTTATCCCTGGTTCCAGAAGATTCCACATGCCCTGGGGCAAATGAACCCTTGAGCCACAACTACTGAAGCCCTCCCACCCTAGAGCCCTCGCTCCACAACAGGAGAAGCCACTGCAATAAGAAGCCAATGCGATGCAATGAAGAGTGGCCCCTGCTCACCACAACTAGAGAAAGCCCGAGAGCAGCAACAAAGACCCAGTGCAGCCAATAAATAAATAAATAATCTTTTAAAAATATGAAGAAGAATCCCCTCTCCCTGGGTCTTTGTACTCCTTCTTGACTCATTCCTTGGACACTATCGCCAGAGTCTTCTCCATGTTAAGACACAACTTTGACTCCTTTTCCATAAGATATTTTACTCTCATCGGTTTCCCAATTAAAATCCAAGTATGAAATCCACATTAATATAATTTTATCATGCATGTGTGCTTGCTAAGTTGCTTCAGTTGTATCTGACTCTTTGTGACCTATGGACCGTAGCCCAACAGGCTCCCTCTGTCCATGGAATTCTCCCGGCAAGAATACTGGAGTGGCTTACCATACCCTCCTCCAGGGGATCTTCCCGACCCGGGGATCAAACCTGCATCTGTTTGTCTCCTAATTTTACCATGAATATGCTCAAAGCTTCAAGGACTTACATTTACTTACCTGTTTATTTCTCTTTTTTTCCCTGAAAGGAAATTAAGTTACCTCCCTCTTAGAAGAAATCCCTCTTTTCTCATTTAATTTTTACAGGCTACTTCTAGCAGTGCATTGAATTCTGTGCCCATGTTTCTAATCAGTCTTCACAGCTTCTTTCCTTTCCATCTCTTTTTTCCTGTTCTCATTTCTACCGTATCAGTTATGGCTTTTGTTAGCTGTTGCCTCAGCTTTGGCAACACCTTCTACACAGTCTTCTTACTTACTTACTTACTAGACCAGTTTATTCTGACCTTGGCTCTTATCATCTACGAGGCTTGGGGCAAGTTGCTTTTGCTCTAATCCCCAATTTCTTCTGTAAAATAGGCATATTATAGTACAGATTTTATAAGGTTATTATAAACACAAGCACATATTCTAGGTTCCTCCAGGCTATAAATCCAGATGCTAATTAAAAATCTTAATGGTTCTCATCCTTCCCCAGAGATTTCAGAAACTTGCAAAATGGATGAGCCCAGTGACCATTGAGTGCTCTGTGCCAACCGCTGATCTACGCTCTGGGTACACAGCAATAAACCCATAGACCTGGACACTGCTTTCATGGGCTTACATTCTACAGTAGGAAAAAGACAACTGTTTTAAAAGAGGAAGAAATAAGAAAAATTACAGTACATGAAATCATGGTAAATGCTGGGGAGAGAAACTTGGGGTGGGTGGTACTAGGGGGTGGGGAGCTTGGTTTTAAACAGGGCAGGAAGGTGCTGTTTGTGCAAACACCGTCATTGAAAACGTGTTGTTGAGTCATTAGTGAGCAACTCTTACCTGTGTTCTTGAATCAGTTATGCCATCATGATTGTTCCAGTTCACTTAGCCTAACACCATGACACAGTCTCTGCTAGCACCAGGGTGAGCTAGAAGCCCACACCCATGCCTCATTTGGAGCCCTGCATTGTTCCCCTAGTCAACGATGCTTTTGAAAAACAGGAAGTAAGAGAGTCCATTTTTCAGCATTAATGCTCAAGGTAAAGTATTACTGAACTCACTAAAGTCAGCTACTGTTACCTTGCTGTGAATTAAACAAAAACGTTTTCTGCCACTAGAGCTGGCCCCGTGGTGCTGGTTTTGTGGGGCATTTAGGGCTGGATAGCCCCTGTGATGCCTGCCAGCATCCTCTCTCAAAATGAGAAAGGAAAAGCTCTTTTCCTGGATACTACACCCAGTTACCCACCGGGTGATAGGCCCCAGGGCATTTCAGAGTTTCATAAAATGGCTCTATTACACAGAGGCCTCTCTTTGTTTTCTTCTGGAAAGACACACATGAGGAAGCTGAGTTGGACCCTGCTGCATAATAGGCAGACTGGCCACGGCCTTGCAGGACTCGAGCCCAGTCTTAACTATTGCAGACCCCTCCCTCAACAGGCTGTGCTCTCCCTAGGGGCCCCACTGTACCTGCCCACCACTGTCTACCTCTGGGACTACCCCAGACATGTCTATGCACAACCCAAGCCCTTCTGAAGCCAGAATTTGAGTTTTCCCCCAGCAAACTCTCAGCCCCCTTGTACACCAGTGGATGCCAATTATTTCTTGAGAGGAAAGGATATTGTCTTACTCTATATCACAGACATATCTGTCTTAATTCTGACCTAGCTAGGACTTTATCTTACATAGTAAATAGAAATACTGTTAATCAAGTGATTAAAACAATTCTTCCGTTTAGTAGGTGCTCAAAAATGAGTAGCTATCATAATTATGTAGGTAGCTGGATTACAGGGAATTATATATTTATTCTTTATAACTTTTATTTTTTCAAAATGTTTTACAAAATCAGGTATTGTATAATCACAAGCAAACTCTTAAGTTAAAAAAAAAGGACAAATCTTGACATGTAGATGATTTCTTCTCCTCCTTTTCATCTCAGAAGAGTAGTCTATACTTGCTATTTCCACTTCCTCAACTTGCTTCTATCTGGTTTCTACCCCAACCATTCCTCTAAAATTGCTTTCACTGAAGCCACCAACTATTTATTAATGTCATTCCCTCAGGAATATGTTGGGGGACTGGGAAAGGGAGGCACCCTCAGGCATGATAACTTGGAGCAGAGGGAATCTGAGTAGAAAGCAGGGGGCAAAGGAGCAGGATGGGAGGCCATTTCATCCAAGTTGAAAACATGATTCAGAACCAAAGTTGAATCCAAACACTTACCTTGTCCAAGAGTCAAGCAGTCTATTCAGAAGCCAACTCACCTAAGTAGAAAAGAGTCCAAAAAAAGCCAACTCCAAATAGGTAATAGATGGCACACCAAGGCAGTCCCAGAAGAAAGAGTGCAAAGAGATTGCAGGCCAAGTGGAATTCCAAACTTAACAAGTTACCAGCTGCATTTACCTGGTGTTCCTGGGAATGCCTGATGAACAGTTGTAACTTACAAAGTCACTTTTCAGAGATGAGAGATGGGCTCCCAGGAGCACTCCTATACTGGATATGTCAACAAAGTGCCTGCCACACCCAACTTCCTCTTCAAGATGAAACTGCCCCACCCACAGCCCCCCTGCTCTGAGAAGCAGAGCAAAATTGTTCTCTACCCAGGATGGCTCCTGATTGGACCAGGAACTGGCCCCTGATATTAGGGCAGCCCCTCCAAAAATCAGGGCTTGGATGGAAGAGATGAATTTGGCCAATCAGCTTCCTTCTGGGATTCAAACTGGGAAATGTGGAGATAAAGGGGCAGGTACTCTTGGAGACTGGAGTTGAAAGAATGACATATGATGGAGTGATGGCTGTGGAGGGTCACACAAGCCAAATCTATGAGGAAGCAGAACTATATGATCCGTCCGTTCCGTTGCTCAGTCGTGTCTGACTCTATGCGACACCGTGGACTGTAGCCTACCAGGCTTCTCCGTCCATGGGATTCCCCAAGCAAAAATACTGGAATGGGTTACCATTTCCTTCTCCAGGGGATCTTCCCGACCCAGGGATCGAACCCGGGTCTCCCGCATTGGAGGCAGACGCTTTAACCTCTGAGCCACCAGGGAAGCCCGAACTATATGATAGGAAAGCAGAATTTATGAATAAGCAGCAATCACAAGGTAGAAAAAATACATGAAGAAAATACATAAACAGAATTTATTGGTTGGAATAGGGACAAAAGCAAACCTGAAGAGTAGCTGGGAGGTAGTGTGCCAGTGTTCTGTAGACTCTGTCATCTGGTTCCACTAAAAGCCACTTTCCCACCAGTCAGATTTCCTAGGACTCCTGTGTTCTTCGTTGGACCAACCCCAATTTCCTGAATTCCATGCTAAATATTTGTTGAGCATCTACTACTAGGCTTCCCTTCTGGTGGCTCAGATGGTAAAGAACGTGCCTGCAATGCAGGAGACCTACCTTTGATCCCTGGGTCAGGAATATCCCCAGGAGAAGGGAATGGCAACCCATTCCAGTACTCTTGCCTGGAGAAGACCTTAGACAGAGGAGCCTCGTGGGTTACAGTCAACAGGGTCTCAAAGAGCCAGACACGACTGAGTGACTTTTACCAGCTAAGCATGGTTCTAGGTGTTTGGGTTACATCAGTGAATGAAACAGGAAAATAATTATAACAAATCCCTCATTACTTTAAGTAGAATCTCTGTTTCAAAGGGCCAAATTAAAACATTCCTTGTGCCCTCACTCTTTCCCGTGGTCCAGTTAGTGAGGTCAGTCTTGATGTAATAATTAGTCTACTTCCTCTTGGGAATACCTCTCTTGTTTATTCCCCCTCATCACTGAGGTTGTGGCTGGAGATTTAGGAGTAGGGAAAAGAATAGAAGAAGCTGGGAGACTGAGCATGGAGGAAGTTAGCTGATATATGACAATGACAGCAAGGTGGCTGAATGCCCAGGCTTTAAATTAACATGAAATTTGGCTCTACTACTTACTCATTATGTGATCTTTGGCAAGTCAGTTTTCTCAGCTGTAAATTGGAAGTTAAATAGTATCCTCTTTATTGCATTGTTGTGAGGATTAAGTGAGAAAATATACGCAAAGCAATTAGCACAGTACCTGACCCATAGTGAGAATTCAAGAAAGGACAGATCTCATTGCTGGTAGTGTGATTATTACCCTCAACCCTCAGCTTTCACTAGGTAGGTGCAATGAATGTGCTAGGGGAGAATGAGATGGCATCCCATAGTCAACTCTTCATTCTGAAGGCTGCTGCCAGACAGAACTTGGTATACTCATCAAGATTCCTTCGAGTTGGTACATACCTTCTCAGATACTCTCTAGCTGCAAGAGTATCAGTAATGCAAGGAAGAAGGAGTGCAAGAAAAGTGAAAAGGATGAAAAATATTGTTGGACAGAAAAGCAGTTCTGAAAGAGGGAGTCAATAATTTCTGAAAGCAAAATCTGCAGCAATGACGTTAGCCACCGAGCAGTCAATTGTGTGTGAGCAGTAGAAGAATGCAGGTATTCCTTAAGCACTACTCTTGTCATCCATTTAGGGATGGCAGGCTGGTGGATGTGGACTTGGTAGGCCCAAGGGCTCTGGTTAGAAAGCAGTATTTTAACAGACTCTCTTTTACCCACCAGGGAGTAAATGGCTGCAGTGGAGGGAGGAACAATGCAGGGAGGGAAGCATGCCTTATTTATAAACCTGTTACTTCCAGGACAGATAACGTCAGGGCAAGAGGGACAGACCAGAGATGGAAGTCCCATAGGTGGAGTCCTGGAGGTGTATGAGGATCTGAAAGAGTCATCACTACTTTTTAGGAAGCCCAGGTCATCTTTACTTGAGGTCCAGGTGATCGTGGTTGTTGCTGTTCAGCCACTAAGTCATGTCCGACTCTGCAAACCCATGGACTGCCGCACACCAGGCTCCCCTGTCCTTTACCATCTCCTGGAGTTTGCTCAAACTCATATACATTGAGTCAGTGATACCATCCAACCATCTCATCCTCTGTCATCCCTTTCTCCTCTTGCTGTCAATCTTTGCCAGCATCAGGATCTTTTCCAATGAGTCAGCTCTTCACATCAGCTGGCCAAAGTATTGGAGCTTCAGCTTAAGCATCAGTCCTTCCAATGAAGATTCAGGGTTGATTTTGTTCAGGATTGACTGGTTTGATCTTGCAGTCCAAGGGACTCTCAAGAATCTTCATCAGTACCACAGTTGGAAAGCATCAGTTCTTTGGTTCTCAGCCTTCTTTATGGTCCAACTCTCACATCCATACATGACTACTGGAAAAACCATAGCTTTGACCATCCAGACCTTTGTTGGCAAAGTGATTGTGGTAGTGTATCAGAACACATCATGTTGGAGAGGGCCACAGATTGTGTTTTGGTAGAGGAACAGGTGGGTGGTTGAGCTGAGGCTGCATTCAGATCTTCTCGGCAGGATGTGAACACTCTACTCATATAGAGGTCTTCCTAGCATTTCATACCTCTCTGAGATGCACCTAAAAGGTCCTGGATCTGGATTAGAAACACAGGTAGCTGTCTGAAAGACAATTTGGGCTGAATGACTGTGAAATACTCACGTCAGTCTCTTCCAATATTGGATGTCTCTTCTACCCGTTGTATTCAGCCTTACAACATAGACCATTGCCCTGTGGTTCTGTTGCTGAGTGTGCAGCCAGTGGAGCACCCAAGGCTCTTAAAATAAGGCAAGCCACTTGACATAGCATGAGCTAAGCTTTCAGGCTGTTATCAGGCATTAGACCCCCGAGGCCTTGAAGACATCTTCACAGCAAGCCATTCTCCTTGGGAATAATGGAGGACAGAACAGGGGCCTGGTAGATCAGGAGCACCAATGTTAACAGCACCAGTCCAACAGTGTTAGGTTGAACTAAGATGGGTCCAAGCTGGAGGCTGACACACAGGTTAAGAGGATAGAATCTGGAGCTAGAATGCTACGTTCAAATCCCAGCTTTTACTTCTTGGTAATTTCTTAACCTGTGTGACCCTAGGGGAATTACTTAGTCTCCCTGCCTCAGTTCCCTCATCTGTAAAACAGGAATAGAAACAGCATATTACTCATAGGGTTATTATGAATATTAAATGCACTGATACAGTTAAGGTCCTGTATTAATAAATTCAGTGTAGAAGGGTAAGTGCCAGCTAGTGCTATAATGGGGCAAAGGTGAAGGGAGTCTTGAGTTGCATGAAAAATTGTCCAGCTCGGCACTCAGGCCAACTTCCTTCTCTTTTTTAGGAGGTCATTACTAGGTCAGTTGCACAGAAAAGGGAAAAATGCTATCAAGCCTCATTTGGAATGTCTATGTCAAGTGACCAGGACCTCTTACTGCAGAATGATAGACACCTGGCTACAGCAAACTGGAGTTGTCTGGAGGCTGTTTTGGAGGTGCTGAAGCTTCAAGTAATCCAGAATTGCTGGATTGTGGCTTATGTGTTGCACAGTTGGGTAGGGTATGTGTGAGGTGCTCAAGGGTTTATTAGGACATTGTCCAAGAAATACAAAACCAACCCCTGGAAAGTCATGCAGGATACCGATCACTGGGTGCTGCCACAGATCATGGTCTCTACAAGCTGTCTGAAGTGAAGTGTTTGTTGCTCAGTCATGTCTGACTCTGCGACACCATTAACTGTAGCCCACCAGGCTTCTCTGTCCATGGAGTTCTCCAGGCAAGGACACTGAAGTGGGTTGCTATGTCTAGACACTTCTAAAAACCCGTCTTTCACTCTTGATCTTCCAAATACAGATGATGGAAGGCAAACAAGATCATAGGCACTCAGAAGGTCTGATTTCATTGATTATCAGACACAGAGCTGCTCCAAGAGCATAAGGGGACCAGATAGGATCAAGACCCCAGTAGTTCTAGCACAGACCTAGTTCTCTGCTTCTCTTCTTCACAAAGTGCCCCAGTGCCTTCTTGGGGCAACTGGAGAGCAATGAATCTGAAGGCCTAGGAATTCCTACTGAGTCTCAGGTTATGGGGTTGTGGTGGACACCTAGCTGAATTTGAATTTCAAATAAATGATGAATAATTTCTTAGTGTGAGTATATTCTGAATGTCTTATAGCACATACTAAAAAAAGTATCTGTTGTTTATCTGAAATTCAAATTTAACTGGGTGTCCTAAATTTTTATTCAATAAATCCAATAACTGTCACTGAGGGGTTGTAGTCATGGAAGGCTGCTGGATACATGCCTCCAGATGAATATAAAGAGCAGAGATACTAGAGGATTCTGGTGCCCAGAGGAGCCCCCTAATACCAGTTCACTCAGTACAGGTCCCTGGAAGTGGAGGAGGTCCGGATACTCATCTACGCTATGGTTGAAGTTGGCCATTTCATGGGCCAGTCATGTCATGGCTGTGAGAAAGCCCCAGTGGTGCCCATATTGGGGCCTTCCTGGCTGCAGTTGAACAAGTGTTCAGCATCCTGCTTTCTTGGCAGTCATGAGAAGTCCCATTCACATCAGTGTCCTCTTGTCTCCAAGTATAACTCTCATATCTCCATAAACTGCTAGAGCTGGGTTTAAAAATCACAGCAACTGGGAGGACTCACCTGAAGACAAACAGCCAACAGGGCATTGTGAGGCTTGGCAAGGTCTGACCAGCAACCTGTGATCTCAAAACTAGCAGCCCTATTGTCAGTAATTAGCCACATCTACAGATCAGATAGGGCTTCCGTGGCTTCAGATGATAAAGAATCTGCCTGCCAATGCAGAAGACACAGGTTTAATCCCTGGGTCAGGAATATCACCTGGAGAAGGAAATGGTAACCCCCTCTACTGTTTTTGCCTGGAAAATCCCATGGACAGAGGAACTTGGAGGGCTGCAGTCCATGGGGTCACAAAGAGTCGGACACGACTTAGTGACTAAAGAACAGCAAGAACAGAGAAGCCACCGCAGCCACCATGTGAAACCACATTCCCCATTTCAATTCCGGAAGCTGAGTTGCAGAAAATTAGCAGAAGACACAGCCTTGTGGATTGAGGGACTCTGTCCAAACTTATTCACTCAGGTCGGCAGCTGGGAGTACGCAGTAACCACAGTAGGCATGTGGTGTAAGGCTGCGTTTCATAAACTGAAAGAGTAGGCCAGAACCGCAGACACAAACACACAGGTACAGAGTCCAAGAGCCAAGTCACCCAGACCCAGAAACAAAGACCTACTCAAATAGGTCAAAAAGTCAAGGCAGTCTCTGGAAGCAGAGCTCAAAGAGAATGAACCAGCAACAGGTTGGTGTTTCAAAAAGTCAGCACATGACCAGCCACCTATGGTTCGTATTTTACTCCTGGGGTTCTTGGTGGGGAATATGGCTGGTTATAGATGCTTCTAGAGAGATATTGTCAGGAATTAGGCCTAACTGTCAACACCCAAGGACCTTTCCCAGCCCTGCTCTTCAACTATGCTGAAGTCGCTGCCCCTGTTAGACACTCTTTCATTGTCACTCTCAGGGCACTTGGCTACTCAGACGTACTCTTCTAGTTTCCTCCTACTTGTTCCTTCTCTAAGGGATCTTCCCCAGATCCTTGAATATTCATATTCTTCAGTGTCCTACCCTTGACCCACTGTTCTTATCTTTTCTCTCTTTCTGTAGTGCCTGGATGTTCTCATTTGCTGTCGTGGTTCCAACTAAGAGCATAATCGGTTGAAATGTGGGTTATGGAGATAAAGTTCTTGGGTGCTTTTTACAAATTCCTAGCTGTGAGACTTTGGCGAAGTTTTGTTTGCTTTTATAAGCTTCTTTAGATTTCATATCCTAATCCTTATCTACACAGTGAGGACAAGCTACACAGACTAGCGATATGATGAACATTAAGAAAATGTATGCAAATTACTTCTCACAGTGCCTGACATAGTAAATGCTCAATAAGTATAATCATAATAGCTATTACTTATTACTACTTATATGTAATTGAATTTCGAATCTTTGTTTCTAGCTCAGTACTCTTTTGGGAGCACATTCATAGTTAAACTGTCTCCTGCATGTTTCTACATGCATGTTCCAAAGACACCTCATGTTTATTGGGTCAACAATAAAATTTGCTGCTTCCTAAAAAAAGAGAAGAGTGTGACAGGACCAAAAAAGTGGATTTTCAGGGGACAGCTCTAAGAAGCTATAAAGTTGTCTTCTTGATCTAGAAAAACAAAAGAGAAACAAACACAAAATAAAACCTGCCCTTTCTTCTAAACCTCCTCTCCTTCTCCATTCTCTATCTCAATAGTTGGCACTATCACTTATCACTCCTAGAGTCCTAGAAGCCATTCTTGATTCTTGCCTTTTCCTTATAATTTGCCATCCACCACAGCTCCTCAACAAATCAATCTGACATTTCGGTCTCTTCAACTCTTTCACTTTATATTCTTCTTCCATTTCTTGCTAAAAATCTCTTGAAAAGGTAGTGATTCAAGGCCATGTCCCTAACTGTGAGGAAGTTCATGACTTCAGTGGCAAAGACAGAGTCCTGTAGTACATTTACGCTATTGTTCAGAATATTCACTGCCCCTGCCTGTGGGACCTATAGGGGAGAATATACATCCCTGCCCCCATTGACATCTGGCTTGGCTATTGATTTGCATTGCCCAATGGAATATTAACATATGGGATATGTGCCAATTCTGAGCAGAAGCTACAAGAATTATCATGTTCCACCATTGCTCTTTCCTCCTGCTATGACATCATCATGTCCCAAATAGGGCCTGAATGAAAAAGATGAAACAGGGCAGCAACCAGTACATGATGAACACACAACATGAACAAGAAATAACTTTTTTCATTGTCAGACTACTGGGATCATTTGTTATTGCGTCATAACCTAGCCTAAAGTGATTGATACAACTCCTTTCCAGTTTATTTATTGAATATTTGAAGCTAATGCACAATAATATGGAAATCGAGTCATAGTGATGTGAGGCATAGTGTTCTCCAACAACGTAAGAAAGCTGGATGTGCTGCCAAGTATCACAGATACTCACACATAAAGGTTCTTCTGCTCAAAGTTCTGTTTGACAAAGCAAATTTTTACTGTTTCAAAGATGTTAGTAGTTAATACAACTTTCCAAAAGAGGCCAACAAAAATCAGAACGCTCTTACACTATTGGTTGGAATGTAAATTGATACAGCCACTATGGAAGTGAGTATGGAGTGTCCTGAAAACACTAGGAATAAAACTACCATTTTTGTTGTGGTTGTTCAGTTGCTCAGTCATGTCCGACTCTTTGAGACCCCGTGGACTGCAGCCAGGCTTCCCTGTCCTTCACCATCTCCTGGAGCTTGCTCAAACTCATGTCCATTGAGTTGGTGATGCCATCCAACCATCTCATCCTCTGTCATCTCCTTCTTCTCCTGTCTTCAATCTTTCCCAGAATCAGGGTCTCTTCTAATGAGTCAGCTCTTCCCATCAGGTGGCCAAAGTATTGGAACTTCAGCTTCAACATCAGTCCTTCTAATGAACATTCAGGATTGATTTCCTTTAGAATTGACTGGTTTGATCTTGCCGTCCAAGGACTCTCAAGAGTGTTCTCCAGTTCAAAAGCATCAATTCTTCAGTGCTCAGCCTTCTTTATGGTTCAACTCTCACATCCATACATGACTACTGGAAAAACCATAGCTATATGGATCTTTGTTGGCAAAGTAACATCTCTGCTTTTTAAAACACTGTCTAGGTTTGTCATAGCTTTTCTTCCAATGAGCACGTATCTTTTAATTTCATGTCTGAACTCATCATCTGCAGTGATTTTGGAGCCCAAGAAAAGAAAGTCTGTCACTGTTTCCATTGTTTCCCCATTTATTTGCATGAAGTGATGAGATTATATGCCATGATCTTCATTTGTTGAATGTTGAGTTTTAAGCCAGTTTTTTCACTCTTCTCTTTCTCATCCATAAGAGGCTCTTTAGTTTCTCTTCACTTTTTGTCATAAAGGTGATGTCATCTGCATATCTGAGGTTATTGATATTTCTCCTGGCAATCTTGATTCCAGCTTGTACTTCATGCAGCCCAGCATTTAACTGCAATACTTTGGCCACCTCATGCGACGAGTTGACTCACTGGAAAAGACTCTGATGCTGGGAAAGGTTGGGGGCGGGAGGAGAAGGGGACGACGGAGAATGAGATGGCTGGATGGCATCACCGACTCTGTGGACATGAGTTTGAGTGTACTCCAGGAGTTGGTGATGGACAGGGAGGCCTGGCGTGCTGTGATTCATGGGGTCGCGGAGAGTCGGACACGACTGAGCGACTGAACTGAACTGAACTGAACTGAACTCTGCATATAAGTTAAATAAGCAGGGTGACTCCTTTCCCAATTTTGGACCAGTCTGTTGATCCATGTCTGGCTCAAACTGTTGTTCCTTGACCTGCATACAGGTTTCTCAGGAGGCAGGTAAGGTGGTTTGGTATTCCCATCTCTTTCAGAATTTTCCACAGTTTGTTGTGATCCACACAGTCAAAGGCTTTAGCATAGTCAATAAAGCAGAAGTAGATGTTTTTCTGGAATTATCTTGCTTTTTCTATGATCTAATGGATGTTAGCAACTTGAACTCTGGTTCCTCTGCCTTTTCTAAATCTAGCTTGAACATCTGGAATTTCTCAGTTCATATATTATTGAAGCCTAGCTTGGAGAATTTTGAGCATTATTTGCTAGTATGTGGTGGTCATGTATGGATGTGAGAGTCGGACTGTGAAGAAAGCTGATCACCGAAGAATTGATGCTTTTGAACTGTGGTGTTGGAGAAGACTCTTGAGAGTCCCTTGGACTGCAAGGAGATCCAACCAGTCCATCCTAGAGGAGATCAGTCCTGGGTGTTCATTGGAAGGACTGATGCTAAAGCTGAAACTGCAATACTTTGGCCACCTCATGCGACGAGTTGACTCACTGGAAAAGACTCTGATGCTGGGAAAGGTTGGGGGCGGGAGGAGAAGGGGACGACAGAGAATGAGATGGCTGGATGGCATCACTGACTCTGTGGACATGAGTTTGAGTGAACTCCGGGAGTTGGTGATGGACAGGGAGGCCTGGCGTGCTGTGATTCATGGGGTCGCGGAGAGTTGGACGCGACTGAGCGACTGAACTGAAGTGAGTGCAATTGTGTGGTAGTTTGAACATTCTTTAGCATTGTCCTTTGGGATTGGAATGAAAACTGACTTTTTCCAGCCCTGTGGCCACTGCTGAGTTTTCCAGTTTGCTGGCATATTGAGTACAGAACTACCATAGGGCCCAGCAACACCACTTCTAGGCATATACCCAAGGAAACCAAAATTTGAAAAGACACATATACTCCAATATTCATTGTAGCACTATCTGTAATAGCTAGGACATGGACACCAACCCAGATGTCCATTAACAGATGAATGGATAAAGAAGCTGTGGTACATATGTAAAATGGAATACCACTCAGCCATAAAACAAAACACATTTGAATTAGTTCTAATGAGGTGGATGAACCTAGAGCATATTATACAGAATAAAGTAAGTCAGAGCATAAAAACAAATATCCTATAATAACACATATATATGGAATCTAGAAAATGGTACTGATAAAGCTATTTACAGTGAGCAGTGGAGACGCAGACATAGAGCACAGACTGAGGTACAAGGGCTGGGGAGAGGAAGGAGAGGGTGAGATGAATGGAGAGAACAGCATGGAAGCATGGACGCTGCTGCTGCTGCTGCTGCTCAGTCACTTCAGTCGTGTCCAACTCTGTGTGACCTCATAGACGGCAGCCCACCAGGCTCCCCCGTCCCTGGGACTCTCCAGGCAAGAACACTGCAGTGGGTTGCCATTTCCTTCTCCAATGTGTGAAAGTGGAAAGTGAAAAGTGAAAGTGAAGTCGCTCAGTCGTGTCTGACCCCTAGCGACCCCACGGACTGCAGCCTACCAGGCTCCTCCATCCATGGGATTTTCTAGGTAAGAGTACTGGAGTGGCTTGCCATTGCCTTCTCCAAGCATAGACGCTACCATGCATCAAATAGATAGCCAATGGAAATTTCCTGTATGACAGGGAACTCAAACCGGGGCTCTGTGACAACCTAGGGGGTGGGAGGGAGCCTCAAGAGGCAGGGGGCAGAGGTATACCGAT
This sequence comes from Moschus berezovskii, assembly GCF_049115385.1. NCBI lineage: Eukaryota > Metazoa > Chordata > Mammalia > Artiodactyla > Moschidae > Moschus > Moschus berezovskii. The sequence continues at coordinate 99,835,898 of NC_142463.1, forward strand.
GGCTGACTCACGGTGCTGTTTGGCAGAAAACAACACATACTGTAAAGCAATTATCCTTCAATTAAAAATAAATAAAAGTCAGAAAGGAGGTTTTGTTTTTATAAAAACCTATTTGGTGTATACATAATGGAGAGGGAGACATAAGAAGAGCTGATTGAACTGAGAGCTATTTGGGATTCATAGAACTACATGCTGAAAGGAAGTGGCATGTAGTTTAATGTGAGTTTAACATAAATATTTTATTTAACATAAGTTTATTTATTGAACACAAATGTAAGTTTATTTATGAACTACTTCAACAAAGTAGAAGAAATGTCAACAATTTGGAGGATGATAACATAATTTGACAGAAAAGCATCTTCAGTTTTCTAACTCTACCACAAGCCCCAAATCGGCTGATCATTTCTAGGGCACGTATCTTTGTTTGGCAACAATGAAGGTGACAACAACAATAGTAATAACAAATGTTGCACACATTGAACTGTGTCAGCATATTTTAAGCAGGGCATTACTTTGCCCTTCTATGTGACAAATTTGTGCTAACCGTAGTCTTGATACTAAATACTCAATATTAAAGCAGTTTCTAAACCTTGGCGTATTAACACTGGGGCCAGATGATTCTTGGATGCAAGGATGCCACGTGTATTGTAGGATGTTTAGCAGCATCCCCGGCCTTACCTATCAGATGCCAGTAGCACTCCCACAGTTGTGACAACCAAAAATGTGTCCAGACATTGCCAAATGTCCCTGAGGTGTCTTCCTGCTCTGAAAGAATGACAGACAGTGGGAAATGAGAAACCAGGGAAAACTGAACTGAAGATACTTCTGAGTGGCCCAACCTTCGGTTTACCTAATTAGTTCAGGGACTTAACTCTTCACTTTGCTTATAAATCAGGCCATACCCACCCCAGTTCCTAGTAACAGCTATTGATTACCTATTGTAGACAGTAAACATAATTTGCATAGTGAGTATACGTGGAGATTAAGCCCTTGGCTTTGGTGTCAAACAGCCTGGGTGAGAATCCTGGCTCTGCTGTTTGCTGTGTGACCTGGGGTTCCTCTCTCCCATCGTTTCCTCGTCTGTGAAGTAAAAGAACACAGCACATATGAATCAAACTAGGGTTGTTGTAGGGGCTTCCCAGGCGGCACTAGTGGTAAAGAATCCACCTGCCAATGCAGGAGACTCAAGAGATGAGGGTTCCAGCCCTGTGCTGGGGGAATCCCCTGAGGAGGACCTGCTAACCCACTCCAGTATTCTTGCCTGGGAAATCCCATGGACAGAGGCATCTGGCAGGCTATAGTCCATGGGGCTGCAGATGGTCATACACAACTGAGCACTCTTCCATGTTGTGAGAATTCAATAAATCAGTGCACGTGAGGGTTTAGAACTGGGTCGAGGGTATGGAAAAGACTCAACAGATGTTTACTGTTATTCTTAACCCTTGTCACAGCCCCACAACTTAAGAACATCACCTCCATTTTAAACACATGGAAGCGAATAGTCAGGAAAATCAACCCCAGATCAACTCACACAGCTGCTAAGGTACTTGGCTGACCAGAAGAGGAATTGTGACTCAGACTCCAAGCCTGAAGAGTTTTTCATTAAAGCCCAGGCCTGAGTAGAAGATAGGTTAAATCTGGGAGGGAGAAAGAGTTCTCTTTCAGGGACAAAAACTGGAATTTGTCCACTTCGTTTGTTCTGTTTGCATGTAGTAATGGAAAGATCTACCAACTAGGCAGTGCAAAAACAGCTTTCACCACTGCCTAGCTGTGAGAACTTGGGGCAAATCTATCAAACATCCTGAAGCTGTTTACTCATCTGCAAAATGGACACAAAAACACCTGCTCTGAGATCTTCACGGGTGGTGGTCAGAGTGATGTGAGAAAAAGTATGCAGCAGAGTACTGTAAAACTGTCAAGTGCTTGACAGCTGTAGGCCGGTGCCTCTAAGGCTTTGTCTTTCCTTGGCCACGTCCGGCAGCTCTGCTAAAGCCAGTTTTGCAGGGGGCCCCCACCGCAGTCACTGGGCCTCAGCTGGAAGCCCTGAGGGTGCCCCACTGGCGGGCAGAGATGGGGCCCTTGTCCGCCTGGCTCCAGGGTGGGCAATCTGGGAGGTGACCCCAGTGTGGATGCAGCAGCTGCTGCTTATCTGTAGTCAGTCAGCGACCCGGACAGATGAGGTGTCCGTGGCGACCTTCCTGCCTCAGTGAGTGTGGGAACTCGGGGCTTCCCAGGGCCCAGGGGTGGGAATGTAAACGGAATGGCCCCCGCTGGAGACCAGCCTCGTGTCCTCCCTCTGCTGCCCTAACCCAGGAGGAGGCAGGGGAGATCGTGGAGTCGGCTCCACGAGGGTGCAGAGGGAAGAAGCCGGGGCTCTGGGGTGCCAGGGTTGCTCTACCTCTCGGCACAGCCCTGACTTCCCCAGACCCCAGGGATGGACGCTTCCTGCCAAAATCCCCGCCACCGCCACTGTTTGCTGTCAACAGGCAGGGTCAGAAACATGTCACCCCAGTGGAAACTCCTTCCCTCCCTTCCCCTCTGGGTTCTGTAGTCAGTCATCTGTGGAGAGCAGGCATCCTGACTCTTTCTAGCAAAAGGCAAGCAACAAGAGGCTGAGAAATGGTTCCTGCTCATCCCCCTTTCAACTGTCTGTAGAAGCTGTGACCCAAGATGGGCCCCGCGTGTGTTACTCTTGACTTTGCTTCACTTCGCCAAGCCTTTCCTGGGTGTTGGAGTCTTCCTTCAATTCCTTCCAGTGGCCTGCTCGACATTTCCTCACACCTCCAGTAGCACTACCCAGAGCAGATCTGTGGCAAAATGGTTATACATTTTAAGTTCATGCTGGCATCTTCTCACTTCTTTCTTAAATCTTCTTCCTCTCCATCTTTCTATTGGCCAGCAGCTGGTCCGCATTTAACAAATGTGCCAGATACCATAAGGCTGCTGGGGACACGCCAGCCAGCAAGTGGGATAAAGTTGATAATTTCTCATTGCTTCCATTCCAGCTGAGGAGAATATCAGACAAGTAGTCTCACAAGGGGCTTCCCCTGTAGCTCAGCAGTGAAGAATCTGCCTGCAATGCAGAAGACACAGGAGGTCTGGGTTTGATCCCTGGGTCGGGAAGTTCCCCTGGAGAAGGGAATGGCTACCCACTCGTTGCCTGGAGAATCCCATGGACAGAGGAGCCTGGCAGGCTACAGTCCATGGGGTTGCAAAGAGTCAGGCACCACTGAAACAGCTTAGCACACAGCACACACACTCGCCCCATAAACGCGGTGGGGGCCTGTATGAGTAGGTGTGCAGGAAAGCTGCCATAAAGAACTGTTTGTGTTGAGCCTGGAAGCCTGGAGCATGACTCAGGTGAAGGGGTTGGTGAGAAGAAGGAAGCAGGAGGGAAAGAGGACAATATATGTGAAGGCACTGAGGGAAGACAGCATTTGCAGAACCAAAAATGAATAGCACAGCCACTTGTGGTACACAGCTGGTCCGTGTCCTCCCGCTTGAGCAGTGCTTTATCTCTAAACACTTCTGCCTACTCACCCACCATAAAACTGTCATGCATGCTCTTCCTCTGAGGCTGGGCTGTTTTCCTTCCACGATTGCAGTGTCAACTGATAATTTCCTAAAATGGCCTTGGAGTCTGGAGACAGATTCTTAACTGAATTCCACCACTTAACCAGACAACCTGAACTTAGCATCTCTGAGCTGTGGGTCCTCACCAGTGATATGGGCCAGCAGTGTGTTATTAGAAATGTTTAATAGTGTTTATTCTGTGCCAGGCCCCAATGCTAAGCGGTTTATTGCATTTAATCCTCACAAATTTAATCCTCATGAAGTAGGTAGTATTGTTTTTATCCCTTTCTACCTCTCAAAGGGGAGTCTGAATGTGACACTAATCATGGACGTGCTTTGTAACCATTAACCTGTGTCAGTCACTCAGTCGTGCCCGGCTCTGCGACCCCATGGACTGTAGCCTGCCAGGTTCCTCTGTCCATGGAATTCTCCAGGCAAGAATTCTGGAGTGGGTTGCCTTTCCTTTCTCCAAGGGATCTCCCTGACCCAGGGATCAAACCCAGGTCACCTGCATTGCAGGCAGACTTCCTCACTGTCTGAGCCACCAGGGAAGCAATTAAGGGTTAATGCAAAAATGAAACAATATTACCATGGTGTTCACATATGCAATGAATAAATTCATTTGTTAAATGCCACAACAGTTCTGGGCTATACCTATTAATAATTAAATGAGGATCAACATCTTTTGTGTCTGCCTCCTAAGCAAACCAAACCAAAAGCAGTAGCAGGAACGAAGTGTTGTCATCACCAAAGAGCTAATTTCATGTAGTGAAAAACCACTGAAGGAAGAATTCCACAGATGTGACCCCGAACCTCTGAAGTTCACAGTCTGATGACCACCACTGCCAGAACAAATCTGTAGATGAGAGTGAAAGCTCAGAATTCGTTCATGAAAAGACTGATGTTGTGTCAAACCTACTGCCCACCAAGGGTAGGAGTCTTTCAGGGGGCTGAATAAGCTGGGAGAAATCCATAAGCTTACAGCAGAATTCAAAGTTTGGGCTGAAACCAGAAGAGTCTAAGTTTCTTGGTATTCTCCTTAGCACGCATTCCTCTACTTTCTATCACTTTATCACAGTATTTTTCACTCCAAAGCCCAATTCTTGGAAATTATTTATACATGATATACACAGTCGTAATAATGACAGATTCTTAAATTGCCAAGTTCTGAAACCATGGATGGTGCGTGTGCATAACAAACTAATATGCATATATATGTGTGTGCATGCACATGTGTTGATGAGTGTAGACATTTGTGAGCCTGCTTGTGAGTGTGGAGTGAGGCTTCCTACACTTACATTCCCTCACTTGGCAAGACATCGTGCTGCTCCTCCTGAGAGCAGCCAGTGTGGGAGGAGACCTGACACCAAAAACAAATGAGGTGAAAGAGGATAACTGCGGTTTGATACAGATCCACATGAAAAGCAATGAATAAGAAAGTCAGTGAGCTGAAAATGACTTGAGTACAGGCAACTCCTTGGGATTACACCCCCTTGATTGTAATAAACATTTGTTTAAACTGCTTTAAAACTTTAATATTCATTTCTCCCCTCAAAAAATAGGTAGTCTATCTTGGAGGTTAAGAGTACATTCTGGGTTCAAGCCTAATTTCTTCTTTTTAATGATTTTTTTAATATGGATCATTTTTAGAATCCTTCATTGAATTTTTTACAAAGTTGCTTCTGTTTTATGTTTTGGGTTATTTTTTTTGGCCATGAGGCATTATGGGATCTCAGCTCCCCAGTCAGGGATCAAACCCACACCTCCTGCATTGGATGGCAAAATCTTAACCACTGGACCACCAAGGAAGTTCCCCAAGTCCAGTTTCTATCAGATTCTGCCATTTACTCACTGAATGATATTGGGCAAGTCACAGTTCTCCAAGCCTCTATTTCTTTACCTCTAATATGGGAAGAATACTGTTTACCTCAGGGAATTCTTGTGAGGATAAAGGAAAATAAAACGTGGTGAGTGTTTCTGGTGGCATTTTATAGGTTACAATACAGATGTGTAGAGAGGTTAACTTCCTCTTCTGGGCACCCCTCACCCACCCCCCAGCTAGTTAGCAGCAGGGCTGGGAAAGCAGTCAGACGTCCCGTCTCTGGCCTAGGGCTCTTTCTACTCAACCACGTGGCGCACCAGCCTCACACTGAAATAATTTTCAAGTCACAAGTGATTTTGTATGCATAACCTCTTTAGTTTGCTATTCTCTGCCAAGTCCACACACTAGCAGACTCAGAGCTCTGAAGAAATGGTTCATGCAGGACCTTCTGGAAAACTAATCTAGGTCCGAGGTAGCCTGAGGAGACCCAAAGAGCTATATGTGAGAGAAGAAAAAAGACACCATGTCACACCTCCCTCCATTGGGAACATGTGGATTATTTACTTTGTGGGTTGATGTCATGCAATCTTTCATCTCACACTGGCTACGCTCCACCACTTCCCTCCAACCATCAGTGGGTATGTGCTCAAGCAATGTAAACTCAGGAAAGTCATGCAAAACCAGGGAGGTAAATCTGCTTTTTACACCTTTCACCCCACTTCAGCCTCCTCCTCTCTTTCTATTTCACCTCTCAAGCTTTGGAAATCCAGAGATAAATATGTTTCCAATTATCTTTGTTTCAAGTCCCCTTATGGAAATGATAAAGACAGCTGGACTAGGCATTGGGAAGCCTGGGGCTTTAGTCCAGGGATGACATTGGTTAATCATGGGTCTTCAGGCAAATTAGATCAATTCTTCAGGTTTTGGTTCCTCAGCTATAACATATAAAGAAGAGAACATTGACAGAGTGCATCCTCTTTGCCAAGTGCCTTCAATCATGTTACTTTAGTCCTTTAAAGGGAGAAGGAAATAACAACCCACTCCAATATTCTTGCCTAGAAAATCCTGTGGACAGAGGAGCCTGGTGGGCTGCTGTCTATAGGGTCACTCAGAGTCAGACATGACTGAAGGGATTTAGCATGCATGTTTGCATTGGATAAGGAAATGGCAACCCACTCCAGTATTCTTGCCTGGAGAATCCCAGGGACAGAGGAGCCTGGTGGGCTGCCGTCTACGGGGTTGCACAGAGCCAGACATGACTGAAGTGACTTAGCAGCTGCAGCAGCAGCAGCAGTCCTTAAAAAAAAAAAAATACCCTGCTGGATAAAAATTCTGATCTGTATTATGCAAATGAGAAAATAAAGGGACAGAGAAGCTAAGTAAATTGGCCCAGACCAGGTGGCAAAGAGACTCTGAGATGAAAATTGAATCTAGGACCTTCTGATTGCAAATTTTATACTTGTCCTAATAATCTGATACAATCTATAATTTGTGTGTTAGTCCCTCAGTCATGTCCAACTCTTTGCAACTCCATGGATAGTAGCCTGCCAGAATACGCCTGCAATGCAGGAGACACAGTTTTGATACCTGGGTTGGGAAGATCCCCTGGAGAAGGAAATGGCAACCCACTCCAGTATTCTCCTCTGTCCATGGAATTCTCCAGGCAAGAATGCTGGAGTGGGTTGCCGTTCTCTTCTCCAGGGGATCTTTCTGACCCATGGACTGAACCCAGGTCTCCTGCATTGCAAGGAGATTCTTTACCATCTCAGCTACCAGAGAAGTCCTTACAATCTGTAATGCTCCTTCCCATTCTAATATGATGCTGTTCTGTGAGCACAGTTAATCAATAGTTGTCTGAGTTTGTCACAGTAGGTCATTCCTTCATGCCTTGAGATCTTATCCTGAGTGGGCAGAGGACCTGAGACTTACTACAGCTATTTGGTCAGCTGTGCACTTTAATATTATAAAAAGTAATTTTATCACTGTCAGTGGAAATTTGATACTTACCTTCATCTTAAATGCTTCTCCCAACAAGAAAAGTATTTCCTTGGAAGACCTTCCCTTCCTTGTAGCTTAATATTTATATAATAGGCTTTACCTTCAATTATTGAAGCATTTATTAAGAAATTGAATCTATTTCTTATTTATATATAATATTTAAAAGATTCTAACACGTACAGAATCAGCGAGTAATATGAAGAGCACTTGATTCCCGAGATACTGGTGTGGAGCACAGATGCAGAGGTCCAGCTTCTCGCCCCTGCAAGGAGGTCTGTTCTTAACCCTCCTTTTCTCAAGTGCCCCTGAAGCTGGACTCAAAGAAGAGCTTCACATGTTTCAGCTGTAACTTCACTGCATGAAGGCTGGGAGAGCAAAGTGCACTTCACTCTACAGGAGGAGAGACACCTGTTTCAACTGCATCTTCACTGCATGACGGCTGAGAGAGCAAAGAACAGTAGAGTGCACTTCACTCTACAGGAGGAGAGACAGGTAAATTAAGTGTTTCCTGTTCCTTCTGTAGTCAGCCAGCTATATCAGCAAGCCTAGTTCTTTCACACTTTAGTTGTGCTTTCTAAAAGTAAGATGGTGTGTATTAGTTGTTGTCTCCTAAGGCTAGCCCAGTGCCTAACATACAGCATATACTCAATAACTATGCGTTTAAAAAATGAACTGGACAGGGCAAGGGAATAGGGAAGACAATTAGGGGGACTAAGGCCATCACTGCGGGCTTCCCTGGTGGCTCAGTGGTAAAGAATACGCCTGCAATGCAGGAGACACGGTTTTGATACCTGGGTTGGGAAGATCCCCTGGAGAAGGAAATGGCAACCCACTCCAGTATTCTTGCTTAGGGAATTCCATGGACAGAGGAGCCTGGTGGCCTACAGTCCATGGGGTCACAAGGGTTGGACATGACTTAGCAACTACACCACCACCACCACCGCCGCCACAAGGCCATCACTGGATTAGATGTTAACCAGCAATTTAAATCTGTCTAAATCATGTGACAGAAGTTCCTTAAGAGCAGTGACTATTTTGCTTGTTTTTGTGTTTTCTAGAATTTAATCATAAAATAGGGTCTCGGACATTTCTATGAAATTAAATTGTTTTTAGGGAGTCCTATGACAGTGCAGTAAAAACACTCTAGAAGACAATATGGTGGAGGGATGAAAAAAGGCGAAGAGATTTGAAGGTGGCAGTGAGAAGGACAACAACAGTGATCACAAAATCAAAACCTGGTGCTGGTGGGAGATCAAGTGCTCCCGAGAAGGAATGCTGCTAGTGCTGGGGAGACTGCAGCAAGCGTTATCCAGGGAAGGTGCTGGGGAGACTGCAGCAAACATTATCCAGGGAAGGTGCTGGGGAGACTGCAACAAGCATTATCCAGGGAAGGTTGTGGTGTCTGTGTCCAGCACTTTCTGCTGCTCCAGGGCTGCCAAAGTAGGGTTCATTCACACTGGTACTTTGGAGAAAGTGATCCCTCAATATTCTCCTGCATTATGTCACCCAAATATTGTAATTCTCACTGTTCAGGTTGTTTTATCTTTTTTCCTGGTCTCCTATGCAGCCACTTCCTGGATATATGATCCAGGATGAGTTCCAATGTCTGCCCTATGGGACCCAGTACCATGTCCCTCTTTGTCTCCAAAGACAACTTTTCACCAGAGGGTTGGACAGAGGATTTTACTAAACCCATGAGTCCTTCTCTCCTTGCCCTATCCTTCTAAAGATGGCCATGCTTAGTGATTCCAGGGTGATTCCCTATTCCACACTGTGACTGACAACTTTTCCTAAAGAGAAGAAAACCATATTTTTTAATCTTTAGCGGGACACCTCTGGTTAAGAGGGCATCTTGTTATGTAAGACATCCAGGGAGGGAGAACAGGGGATGGAGTGATGCTTCAGATTTCTGGTTGTGGAGTCAATGTAGGAACTGACCCCAATTCCTACAAAGCTGGCAAGAATAGGAATAAATTAATGGCTTTGGTGGAGGGTGAGTAAGACTTTTTTTAAGTCTGGAGGGAGCAGTATCCCACATAGATGAATAAGACAGGAAATATTCTTGAATGGAGCAAGAATGTTGGAAACATTTGGATGAGAAGACTGAGAATAAAGAAATGCAGAGAACTTTACAGTCCACACTGAAGATTTTGGAAGATAATAATAACTAACATATCTACCCAGCATTCCTCTAAACTCTTCAGGTATGCTACTCTATTTAATCTTCGCAGCAAGTCTAGTTGGTAGATACTAGTTTTAGTCCCATTTCATAGAAGGGAAAATAAAGGTATCAACCTATGGAGTAAGTTACCAATGGCTACACACAATTAGATGGTAAAGAAAGCTGGAATTTGAAACTTAAGCAGTATCCAAATCTCACATTTATTCAGTCTACATCTTGGGTGATCCCAGGAGACCTAAAGAACTATGAGTGAGAGGAAAAAACATATCCTGTCACACCTCCTGTAATTGTCAACATGTAGATTATTTATTTTTGAACTAATGTGACAGTCTTTAACCTCACATTTTTTATACACGTTCTTCCTATACATACTGTAAGTGTGTATCCACTGCGGTATTTATACATTCTAATACAATTTGCCAGCAGTCTTCGGGATCATGAGCTGATGCCTCGTTATTACCTCTAGCTTTTGTATGGTCTCCACCAGCTGTTCCTGTGAGGAAATGAGCCAGCCCTTCCATTTCACAGATGGTGAAAGTGGTTTGGAGGAGGTCAATGGCTGAAGCAAGGTCACAGATCAAGTTAGCGGCATTTGGCTTAAACCAGGATCCATAATCTCTGTCCCGCCACCCAGGTCCTCAGAGGGTCTGCCCGTCCCGGGGCCCAGGCCACATTCCAAATTGGGTAATCCGGTGCACTCTGCCCGTCTGAAATTCCCCTTGTGGTTTTGCTCACATCTGGTGTTTTTCACTTCTCTTTCTAAACACGTGCTTTGATCCTATTGCTGCTACAGCAGAAAGATGTCCATAGTTCCAAGGAGCACAGTTAATTTAGTGAGGGTGAAAGATACTCCTCTCAACAGGACTTCTAAAAATAAACAGTATCAGCGCCTCACAAGTCATGCTTGAAGCACTTCCCGGAAACCCCCGCATTTAGTCACTTCTTCATAGTGGCTCTATAGCCCCCAACCTCTAATGTGCTTGGACTCCTAGCTTTCAGGCTCTTCTCAATTGCCCAGTAGGTCTGAAATCTTGTGTTGTTCTTCCTCTTGGTCATTCTCAGAGTAGACAAGATGTCTTCCATAAGAGTTCTGTGGTCATATTTCTCCATCGGTTCACACACTCTCAGCTGGGAGCTATGTATATTTACTTTCAGAGCGCCTTATCTATAACTAGCTTTTCTGTTTTATTTATTTTATAAAACTTTGTCATTCCTTTTGCCTCCTACCTTATCTTAATAAGTCTGTTTCTTAATTATAAAAGCATTTTTCCATTACATTAAAAATTTTAGGTAAATAAAGAATAAGAAAAAAATCCACAATCCTCATATCCTAACATAACCACTATTAACTATTTGGTTTTCTTCCAGGCTTATTTTCCTTGTGTGTGTGTGTGTGTATTTTTTATTTGTATATTTATTTTTACATTGCCAGAATCATAATTAAATGCAATGTGTGGGTTGTCTTTTCACTAATATTATAACTGTTTTCCCATGTTGCTACATAATCTTGCAAATATAAAGTGAAAGAAGATATGTAGTTTTTGGCCAGAGGTGTGGGCAAAAGTCATCAGTGACCTTGCATAAAGGCATGAATTGTGAACATCATTTGTGGGGAACCAATGTTTCCCTAAATTGCTGGAATTTTGAATCAGGATAGCAAAGACACAGCTTGCGTAAGAAGAAGCAAATCCCCTCAATTTTTGGAGACCAATGATTAATTTGAATTCATAAATGGCTAAATTGAGGATTGAAGACAACTCACCCTCTCTGCTCAGATAAGTCAAGTGAAAGAAAGTGAAAGTGTTAGTGGCTCAGTCATGTCAGACTCTTTGAGACCTCATGGACTCTTTGAGACCTCATGGACTGTAGCCCACCAGTCTCCTCTGTCCATGGAATTCTCCAGGCAAGAATACCGGAGTGGGTTGCCATGCCCTCCTTCAAGGAATCTTCCTGACCTGGAGATTGAACCCTGCCTGGTCCTCTGCATTGCAGGCAGATTCTTTACCATCTGAGCCACCAGGGAAGCCTTCAGATAATTCAGAGGCAAAGCTAAAGGTTTTAGTAACATCAAACTGAACAGTCTCCAGAAAAGAATGTCTTATCACAGATCTGATAGAAAGGGGACATTTGGAGAACAACCCTCCTTGAGAAAGAACATCTTCCCTTGGGCTGTGGAAAGTTGTAAGTTGCATTGCCTATACCATTCCCGGAGTGTTTTCAGAGAAGAAATGAAGAGGCAGAACATTCTTTCTATTGGAGGGAATTGTTTGGTTTCCTGACATTGTTTTCTACTTTATCCTGGTCCCTCTTTCTTTTTCATTGCCCCATGGGATCGCTATCCCAAACCGAAACATGTTACCCCAAGTAGACTGTTACCCTCATTTAATCAATCTTACTCCAATCAGCCTTCCACCTTCTCTTGCTTTTTTTTTTTTTTTTTTTTAATAGAATGATGTTTTGAAATTTATCTACTTTTGGCTGCCCTGGGTCTTCCTTCCTGTCTGGGCTTTCTCTGGCTGTGGAGAGCGGGGGTTACTCTCTAGTTGCAGGGTGCGGGCTTCTCATTGTGGTGGCTTCTTGTTGCAGAACATAGACTCTAGGGTGCGCAGGCTCCAGCAGTTGTGGTGCATGGGCTTAGTTACCCTGCACCACATGGAGTCTTCCTGGACCAAGGACTGAACCCATGTCCCCTGCACTGGCAGATGGATTCTTAACAACTGGACCACCAGGGAAGTCCCTTCTCTTGCTTTTCTTTGCTAACCCTCCCAAGCCCAAGGCATCCAGTTAGCTCCCCACATCCACCCTTATCACACTCAGAGACCAGCGCTTAGCAGCATCCATGTGTTCTGCTTAGTAGCCTTGGCAAAGCCTCTTGGTAAGAGCTGCTGCTGCTAAGTCACTTCAGTCGTGTCCGACTCTGTGCGACCCCATGACGGCAGCCCACCAGGCTCCCCCGTCCCTGGGATTCTCCAGGCAAGAACACTGGAGTGGGTTGCCATTTCCTTCTCCAATGTGTGAAAGTGAAAAGTGAAAGTGAAGTCGCTCAGTCGTGTCGGACTAGTAGTGACCCCATGGACTGCAGCCCACCAGGCTCCTCTGTCCATGTGATTTTCTAGGCAAGAGTACTGGAGTGGCTTGCCATTGCCTTCTCCTGGTAAGAGCTGAGCATCCCCCAATGATGAACACAAGAACCACAGGCTATCATGCCTGGCTTTACTTCTTTGGGGTTGCTGTCCCTAGTCTAGGGACACCAACGGACCTACTGTGTGTCGGACACTTAATTCTTACAACAATCCTAGAAGATTGATAGGGCTTACAGATGAAGCTACGGAAGCTAGATGATTTGTCTATGTAATAATACATAGTATTGCAGAGATATAAGAGAACTGAGAAAATACCCAAAAGTGCAGGGGAAAGGACAAAGCAAAATTACTCATCATCTACCTTCCCGAAATAACTGCTATTAACTTTAGTATATATTTTCTTTTATTTGCACGTGTACACGTGTGAGAGACAGAGAGAAGGAGAATCCCTAATATATATGAGTTTGCTTTGTTTAACAAAATTGGGACTATACTATCTCTATTATTTTACTAATGCTGCCACAAACTGAAAGGCTTAAACAACAGAAATGTATTCTCTCATGGTCCTGGAGGCTAGAAATCTAAGATGAAGGTGTTGGCAGTTGGTTCCTGCTGGGATCAGGAGGGAGACTCTGTTCTAGGCCTTTGCCTTGGCTTCTGGTCATTTTCGGCAATCTCTGCTGCGCCTCAGCTTCTGCTGTCAGTCTCTGCCTTCTTCTTCACATGGCCTTCTTCTCGAGTGCGTGTTTGTCTCTATACATTGTGTTGTTTCTATAGTGACAGCAGTTATAGTGGAGTAGGGACTCACCCTACTCCAATATGACCTCACTTCAACTCCAATAATTACTTTCATGATGACCATTCTTGCAAATAAGGTCACATTCTGAGGTGCAGGGGTATGACTTCAACATAGGCATTGAGGGTTGTATGGTGATTTGCCTAAATATCTGCCTTTAACTAAAACTCCACCCATAGCAACTACTTATACCATATTTTATCTTACTTTATTATTTTCATTTACCATTCTATTAAGAATATTTTCCAGGACAGGTACATTTTTGTCAAGGAAAGGGACTAGAATATGCAGAGGGTACCTGTGGGCAGGGAGAGGGGACCTGAGTGGGGCACCTCAATGAGGAGGATCCCAAAGCTGTGGGGAGAAGGCAAGAGATGAGAACAGCAGACAGAAAGCAGAGGAGAGCAATCTGAACACTGACCAGCATCATGGTTTGTCCGCCTCACAGGTTTTCTGGCTTTTCAGAAATATATGTTAGAAAGGGAAAGCTGCCAGGACCACCCAGTCTCCTCCAAGATCAGTCCCCCACCAGGTACCAGGGTCCAGCTTGGAAGAGATTGTGGGAGGAGGACTCAGAAGGAAGCATAGACACCACCAAGAAGGTGTAAGTGTGAAGGCAGGTTTGGAAGGTGGGTGTAGGTTTGTCAACTAGGAAGCACTATACCATGATAAGCTTCCCTGGTGGCTCAGACAGTAAAGAATCTGCCTGCAATGCAGGAGACACGGATTTAATCCCTGGGTCAGGAAGACCCCCTGAAGAAGCAAATGGCTGCCCACGTCAGTATTCTGGAGAATCGAAGGACAGAGGAGCCTGGAGGGCTACAGTCCATGGGTCGCAAGGGGTCGGACACAACTGAGCAACTAATGCTAAAGCATGATAACTAAGAAGTTCTACATAGAGTCAGATAAATGTATTTTCAAATTCTAGTTCTGACACTTATTTTCCTGTAAGATCTTGGGTACTATTACTCAGTCTAAGTTTCAGTTTCCTTGTCTGATAATAGGGGTTGAATCAGGATTGATGTGAAAATAAAAATATGGTGACGTATGTAAAGTACTTACTGTAGTACTTGGCATGAAAAAAACTTCACTCATTCAACAAATATTTAGTATCTGCTGTTCAAGGAACTGTGTGGAAATGCTAAATATAAGATGGTAAACAAAACTGACACAGTTCCAGTCCTCATGGAATTTATACTCTAGGGAGAAAGGTAGACATTAAAGCAAATCAACATATAACATAGGGTTGTGCTTATAAACTGTATAAATACTTTGAAGAAAAAAATGATTTCTAAGACAGAAAAAGTGAGAAAATTGATTTAGTTTTGGAGGGTGGGGTAGGGAGGCAATTCAGGAGGAGTAGGCTGAGGAAGTGTTAGTAAGCTGAGACCTAAAAGCTGAGCTGGAAATAGACAGATGGAGGGGTGTGGGTGGGGAAGAGCATCCCAGGTAGAGGGAAGAGGCCCTAAGGCAATAAGAGCTGGTGCCTTAGAGGAACCGAAAGAAACAGCAGTGTAACCAGAGTGTAGTGAGCAAGGGTACACACGAGGTGGGACGCCGATAAGACCAGATCACGCCGGGAGTCAGTGCGTCTCTGGGTCAGCCTGTTCTTCAGAAGAGGATGGCTGAGAAGACAGCCAAAGAGAGGATAAGAGAGGTGGGAAACCAGGAAGTCTGAGAGTTAAGGGGAGGAGGAAGGGAAGCAAGAGAGAGGCTGAGGCAGAGAGGCAGACAGAGAGCCAGCAGGAGAAGACTTCAAAAGTCAAAGGCTAGAGAGATAGAAGAGGATGAAGACGAGACAGGACCGAGAGGGCTGGGCAGGCCGGAAGTCTTGAGACCTCTGAGGCAGCAGCCTCAGTGAGGTGGTCAGAGTGAAAGCCGGGTTGCCCGAGGTGAAGCAGCAGCATGCGGTGAGGAGGTAAGGGAAGTGAGCACGTGTTCTTTTTAGAAGCATTGTGATGAGGGAAAAGATAAAGTCGGGGTGCTAGCTGAAGTGAGAATTTCTTCCTTTTTAATTTCAGATGGGTAATTTTTGAGCATTTTTCTAGGCTGAGGAGAAGGATCCAACAGAGAGAGATTGAAAACAGGAAGAGAAAAGAGGATTGAGTCAGCTTTCAAGAGATCCATGGGTATTTAGCAACTGAAGGTGGCAGGCTCTGGTGTCTTAATGGGCCACACACATAAATAATGTGATTTCAGTGATAGAGTTGGTTAATCAAACTCTGTAGAAAGCATTTCCATGTTTTCTTTAAAATTGTAAATCAAAATAGCTATATTTTTAAAATTTTGGATTGTAAGGCAATAGGCATTTAAAGTTTCAAGAAATGTATCTTCAGACACAATTAAGAATTTATTCCACTGACATTTTAGTGCCATGAATGTCTCCCTTAATGGAATGCTGTTTTTATTTTCTAATTTGGTAGAATTCTTTCTTTGCAACTACCTGGATCATCTCCTTGGGTCAAAACCCTCCTAGGCCAGTCCCAGATTTCAGGTCAGTTGGGCATCAACAGCTCTTTTAAAATTATTGTCTTAATTTCCCAGTTGTTTATAACTTTTTGCCTTTTCATACTGTTCATGGGGTTCTCAAGGCAAGAATACTGAAGTGGTTTTCCATTCCCTTTTCCCTGCCTCAAGGCTTCCCTGATAGCTCAGTTGGTAAAGAATCCGCCTGCAATGCAGGAGACCCCTGTTTGATTCCTGGATCGGGAAGATCCACTGGAGAAGAGATAAGGCTACCCACTCCAGTATTCTGGCCTAGTGTGATCTGTATAGTCCATGTGGTCACAAAGAGTCAGACACGACTGAGTAGCTTTCACTTTGACTTTTCCATGCCTAAGGAGATGAAAAGGCAATGGCCTTGCTGGGTGGATGGGCTCAAGAAACAAGTTTCACTTTACTTTCCCAGCTTCCTTCTCAGCTGAGAATGATGCCCATTCTTCACCTCAACTCCTCCTTTTTCCATACAGCAGAAGACAAAAGATAAATTACTGATTTTTATTAATTATGTCAAAATTTAATATGCATATAGTTTAAAGCATCAAATAGTTCTGCATTACTAAATAGCATTTCCCACTCCATATCCCCCCATTTCTCACTGCTCAGAGGAAATCATTTCAAATGCTTTAAATAACACTCTTCTTGTTTCCATATCTCTGAATAGCTATTTCTTAATGTTTTTAACCTAATCACTTTCTACTGTAGGAAATGGGGATTTAGTTTTCATGCCTTCCATAGCATATATATAGGCTTCCCTTGTGGCTCAGTGGTAAAGAAACCACCTGCCCATGCACGAGATAGGGTTTGATCCTTGAATCAGGAAGAACCCCTGGAGGAGGAAATGGCAACCCACTCCAGTATTCTTGCCTGGAGAATCCCATGGACAGAGGAGCCTGGTGGGCTACAGTCCATGGGGTTACAAAAGAGTCAGACATGACTTCACTGACTAAACAACAACATAACACACACACACACATATATTTCCTGAACTTATATACCTATATGATTATTAGAGTGATACACATATTTATATTACTTTTCACAAGTAAATTCTATTCACACCTGTATTATGTAATAAGTTATGATCATCTTCCTGAAAAACATTTTGCTTCCTTGGGAGTTAATAATTGCCTACATTTCCTACATATGTCACTAATTTAATCCCTACTATCCTCAGTTGTTTAAGTCTCCTCACAATGTTTTCAAACAAATTTGATACCAAGTGAATTTCATCTTAGAAAGAGTTTTTCTGGAGCCTTCTGATCTGCTTCTATCTGGGCTGATCCATCTCCAGACTTGCTGGACATCTGGGATCTCCTGTCACCACATCATAGAGATTCCCTTCACCTCTCATTTTAGAAGCTCTAGTTCTTAGATTCCATCTCTTCTTTTTTGACTGGCTCCATGGTTTGGCTGGAGCACATCCTCCAGTAGTTTCCTAAGAAAGAGTGCAGGAAAGATTGAACAGCTTCCATCAATGCCCTGCCTATGTTCTCTCGGTACCCACCATATCCATGCATTCTAAATCACCAGCATAATGGCTCTTTGCCTGAGGGCTTTTTCTGGCCAGTGAAAGTTTGCTCAGGAAAGAAAGAAAGTGAAGTTGCTCAGTGTCCAACTCTTTGTGACCCCATGGACTGTGGTCTACCAGGCTCCTCCGTCCATGGGATTCTCCAGGCAAGAATACTGGAGTGGGTTACCATTTCCTTTTCCAGGAGATCTTCCTGACCCAGGGTTTGAACCCAGGTCTCCCACATTGTAGGCAGACAGTAAACTGTCTGAGCCACCAGGGAAGTCTCATGGAAGTGTTGGCGAAATGACCCCCTCCTCCCTAGGAGCAGCCCTTAACCAATGACTGATGAGAACTGACAGATAAATATCCCAGCCTCCTGAGCCCTGAGTTGGGGTAACTTTGAGGTAAGATTTCTACACTGGTCTCCCAGAGTTCCCCAAAGGAATCGAGTTCCAGCTAGTCACAGTAACTTGCTGGATATATTGGTTTCCTTGTTTCACTTCCCCATTGCCCTTCAGGTGTTTGCTGGGATCATCTCGCAGATAAACTACTTTTGCTCTTTATCTTTTATTTCCCATATCTTATCTGTTTGCTTTATTTTCTACTTTCCAAATCTTCTGTTGAGCTGTTTTATTTCTGCAATCATATTTAAATTTCTCAGAGCTGGCTTTTGTTTTCTAAATGTTCTTTTAAAAAAAAGTAGCCGTCCATTTTCATTTTATGTGTGCACTCTCCCCTCTTATCTCTCTGAGGATATTAATAATTTTGTGTTTTCTTTCCCTCTTAGAGATTCTGCTGTTTCCCAGTGATCTTTAGAGCATTTCTCTCCAGTGCGTTGGGCTCCCAGATAACACGTTCCTGTCTCCTGACTGTACACCAGCATTGTACAACCTATGTAAGGGAAGAAGGCAAGGGGTATCTAGGTAATTGTTTTTTTTCAGTACACTGTCCTTTCACACATCTGTGTCTGGTCCTCCCTCCGTCTTGCTCTCCCACAGAGGCAGGAGGCAAGTGTCCTCATCCCCCAACCCCCGCAGGGTAAAGCAAGTGGAGATTCATTCTCTATTGACTGAAAACTCCAAGACAAGAATGTGTGTTAGTTACTCAGTTGTGTCCAACTCTTTGTGACCTGTAGCCCAACAGGTTCCTCTGTCCAAGGAATTCTCCAGGCAAGAATACTGGAGTGGGTTGCCATTCCCTTCTTCAGGGGATCTTCCCAACTCAGGGATTGAACTTGGGTCTCTTGCATTGCTGTCTGAGCTACCAGGGAAGCCCGTTTAGAATAGAAGACAAGAATAGGAGGGCAATTAAGGGAGGAGATTGGACCCTGCAGAGACCACATAGTTCTTGTTCCTGAAATCAAGAGACCTCCCTGATCCAACATGCACAGAAAAGGTTCCTTAGAGGCCAAAGGGGAGTTATGTCAAGGGATGTTTTACCCATAGGCCTTTGTGGTAGAATCCATCTTGGCTAAGACATGCATGCAAACACATGGGAGGATCCTGAGATATACCAAATGTGGACTGTGAACCACACAAATCAGAATGATTGGCCAAAGGAAACCCAGAAGAAATACCCCATAAAAGTAATTCAAACTAGCACAAGGTGCAACTCAACAACTCAGGGACTCTCCCTCTCAGTCTGCCCATGTGTCTATCCACAGATACTGTACCTTTTTTCCTCATAATAAATACTTTACATGCTGTAATACTTTCCATCTTTGTGGAAATTCTTTTATGCAAAGCTGAAGGGCCAGGGCCTTGTCACTGACCATTGGTCTAGTGGCTTGGATCTGGTGCTTTCACTGCTGCGGCCCAGCCTCAATTTCTGGTTGGGAAGCCAAGCCCTGCTCCAAGCTGTTGCAAGCCGAAGCCACCAGAAATCACCACCAGAAGAAGAAAACCTCTGTTCTTTGGTCATTGCAGGGAAAGGGGAAAAGGGGTCCAGGGACCTCACTGCTTCTTGAACTGAATTTCAACTCAGCCTACTGTTTAAAACACAACTTTATTCACAGTTCAGTTCAGTCACTCAGTCGTGTCTGACTCTTTGTGACCCCATGGACTGCAGCACATCAGGCCTCCCTGTCTATCACCAGCTCCTGGAGTTTACTTAAGCCCATGTCCATTGAGTTGGTGATTCCATCCAACCATCTTATCCTCTGTTGTCCCCCTTTCCTCCTGCCTTCAATCTTTCCCAGCATCAGAGTCTTTTCAAATGAGTCAGTTCTTCACATCTGGTGGCCAAGGTATTGGAGTGTCAGCTTCAACATCAGTCCTTCCAATGAATAAGGGACTGATTTCCTTTAGGATGGACTGGTTATATCTCCTTGCAGTCCAAGGGACTCTCAAGAGTCTTCTCCAACACCACAGTTCAAAAACATCAATTCTTCAGCACTCAGCTTTCTTTATAGTCCAACTCTCACATCCATACATGACCACTGGAAAAACCACAGCCTTGACTAGATAGACCTTTGTTGGCCAAGTAATGTCTCTGCTTTTTATTATGCTTTCTAGATTGGTCATAACTTTTCTTCCAAGGAGTGAGCGTCTTTTAATTTCATGACTGCAATCACCATCAGCAGTGATTTTGGAGCCCCCCAAAATAAAGTCAGTCACTGTTTCCCCATCTATTTGCCATGAAAGTGATGGGACCAGATGCTATGATCTTAGTTTTCTGAATGTTGATCTTTGAGCCAATTTTTTCAGTCTCCTCTTTTACTTTCATCAAGAGGCTCTTTAGTTCTTCTTCACTTTCTTCCATAAGGGTGGTGTTCTCTGCTTATCTGATGTTACTGATACTTCTCTCAGCAATCTTGATTCCAGCTTGTGCTTCATCCAGCCCAGCATTCGCATGATGTACTCTGCATATAAGTTAAATAAGCCGGGTGACAATATATGGTCTTGATGTACTCCCTTTCCTATTTGGAGCCAAAGTACTCACAAAAGTACCTGGTGTTGGACTTCCCTGGTGGCACAGTAGATAAGAGTCTGCCTGCCAATGCAGGGGACACAGGTTCGATCCCTAGTCAGGGAAGATTCCACATGTTGCAGGGCAACTAAGCCTGTGCACAACAACTACTGAATCTGTGCTCTTGTGCCCCTGAGCCACAACTACTGAGCCTGAGCACTGCAGCTACTGAAGGCCCTGCGCCTAGAACCTGTACTCCTTAACAAGAGAGGACGCAGAAATGAGAAGCCCACATACCACAACGAAGAGTAGCCTCTGCTCCTTGCAACTATAGAAAGCCTGCACGAAGCAATGAAGACCCAGTGCAGCCAAAAATTAAAAAAAAAAAATTAATTAAAACAGTTACCTATTGCCTCCAGTTCCTGAATACATGGAAGCTTCTGAAATGTAAAGTGAGTTGCTGTAGCTTTCACTTCTGCGGGCTTAGAGTTCATCTTTTTCTTGAATCATGTGTGTGTGTGTGTTCAGTTGCTCAGTCACGTCCAATTCTTTATGACCCTATGGACTGTAGCCCACCAGGCTTCTCTGTCCATGGGATTTTCCAGGCAAGAATACTGGATTGGGTTGCTATTTCCTTCTCTAGGGGATCTTCCTGACCTAGAGATCAAACCTGTGTCTCCTACATCTCCTGCATTGGCAGGCAGATTCTTCACCACTGAGCCACCTGGGAATCATCACTCATTTATCTACGTTCCAGCTATAAGTCATCCAGCTGTTGTCCTTTTCACATTCTCTTTGCGTTTGTAGGTTTATCCCTTTACCAAAGTCTTTATTTCCTTACACATGCAAAAAGAAACTGGAAACACACATGAAAAACTAGTAAGAGTTCTTCCTTGTGAAGGAGGTAGGACCCAGTCCAATGGAAGGTATGGGTGAGGGAAACGTTTTGCTCTGTGCTTTTTTACATTTTTTGGCTCTAGAACCATGTGAAAGTATTACCTTATCAAATGTTAACTTCTGATTTAGTTCTAGGAGGGAGCAGAACACAATGCATGTACTTAATCTGCTGTCTTTAACCAGAAATCTCATGTTGTTTTTCTAAATAAGCAGCTTCGATGTTGAGACCATAGGCTTCCCAATCAAAAGCCCTTCTAAGCAAAACTATGGACAAATTTGACTCCATGAAAATTAAAAATTTCTAGGAGCTCCCTGGAAGTCCAGTGGTTAGAACTCCAAGCTCTCACTGCCGAGGGCTCGGGTTCAGTCCCTGGTTGGAGAACTAAGATCCCACAAGCTGCATGGAATTTGCATGTTATATGCGTGCTCAGTCATGGCTGACTCTGTGACCCTATCAACTGTAGCCTGCCAGACTGGATTCATGGGATTCTCCAGGCAAGAATACTGGAGCAGGTTGCCATTTCCTTCTCCTGGGGATCTTCATGACGTGGGGGTCAAACTTGTTTCTCTTGCTTCTCCTGAATTGGCAGGCAGATTTTTTACTACTGCACCACCTGGGAAGCCCATGGTGTGCCCACTACGTAAAAATAAAAGATTTCTGTGAGGAAAAAAAAATCAAGTAAAGTAAACAAGGTCAGAAAACCAAAAACAATCAGGAAAATAAAAATTTGCAACAAATATGAAAAAGGACTAGGTCCCTTAAAATATGGAGTTCTTACCACGGGGTCACAGAGTTGGACACAACTGAGTGACTTCACTTCACTTTACAAACTAATTTAAAACAGATCAAAATCCAATTTATAAAAACAGGGAAAGGGCATGAAGAGAATACATAGGTAAATAAAATATTACATATAAAAATGCTTTTTCTCTTTACTTATAATAAAAGTACTCAACCTCACTTATGGTTCAAAAAATAAATGTTAAAACAATGAGAAATCATTTTTCACCTATCAGAATGGCAACACTATAAAAATCTAATAATACATGTTCATGAGGCGAGAATACAGGAAGACATGGAGTCTAAAGCATTTTAGCAAGATCAAAAATTGATGCAGTCCCCATGTAGTACAGATTGGTACTATCTGTAAAAATTAAAAAGTTACACTCTGACCCAGCAACTTCACTGTCAGAAATCTGTCCTACGAATATGCTTGCACTGGGCATTGTCTCTCTTAAAGAGACATATTTAAGAACTACTTACAAGGATACTCATTACAACCTTATTTGTAGTCATAAAAACTGTAAGCAACCCAACTGTTCACAGTATGCTACTGGCTACATAGATAATAGCACATTCATTCTATATACTGTATGGAATTCTAAGCAGCCATTAAAAAGAATGAGGCACTTTTATATTTATGGGATTATCTCCAACATGCATTGTTATGATTAAAAGCAAGATATATAACAATGTATACAGAATGATCCCATTATACTGGTGGTTTTTAAACTTTTTTCCTAGATACATGGACATGCTTACATACACACAGAATGTCTCTCAGAGAATGTGTAGGTACTAGCTACCTCAAGAGAGGGGAACTGGGAAAATAAGAGATCAAGAAAAGAAAGGAGACTTGCTTTTTTCTCTTAAAACATTCTTTTCACTTACTCATTTTTAACCAACTGTATTTTTTAAAAGTAGTGATTGCATTATTCATGGATTTTGGTAGCAAGCAACAGAAACAAACTGATTAAAGCAGAAAAAGAATGTATTAAAGGATATTGGGTAGTTCACAAGCTTTCCAGAATGACTCGAGACCCAGGTTTAGAGGTTGCATATCAAGAAATGACTCCCAGAATTATGCTGCAGAACAACCCCACGAAGACGCCAATGCCTCCACTCACGGACACTATTGCTGGGACAGTGGACATCCCACGACTGGATGCTGATCCCTGCTGCTAGAATCACCACTAATGAAGCATCTGGACACAGAAAGCTGTTTATTGCAATTAACGCTACTCCCCTGCAGAGCAGACTTCAAGTCACTAGTCCCAGAGTTGAAATCTAGTGCAGATCAATATGCCTGTACTTAGCTGCAAGGAAGGCTGGGAGATAAGTATCTGATATTTTCCAGCTTGTATAAAGGAGGGTTGTCTCTGTAACATATCAGGGCCCAGGAAGTGGAGGGTGTCCCCAGTATAGAAAGTTTAGACAATGGGATGTAGCAAGGAAAAGAGGAGCAAGGGAGGAAGAGAGAGTTTCCCATCAATTTTCATACAGATTTGGAGGAAAGTAAGAAAGTCTTTCCTAGATCCCATCTGTCATACTCACTCTCCTAGCTGGATCTTTGCATGCACTGTAACTCAAAACCATACGTCTTCAGAGTAGACAGGTCCCTTATGGGTCATTTGGTTTAACAGCCTTGTTTTATCATGGAGAAATGCAAACTCAAGTTAAGTTTGGGCAAATTTATGTTGCCCAAGATTACTAAATGAGACCTTCGATGATGTGATTAAGGCCTCTCAGTCTGTGCCTCTATCCTCCAAAGATCTTTGTGCATGGCCAGTACTTCAGTAAAGACTCTATTGAAGTTGTTGTTCTTGTTCAGTCTCTCAGTTATGTCTGACTCTTTATGACCCCATGGACTGAAGCATGCCAGGCTTCCCTGTCCTTCGCCATCTCCCAGAGTTTGATCAAACTCATGTCCATTGAGACGGTGATGCCATCCAACAATCTCATCCTCTGAAGTCCCGTTCTCCTCCTCTCTTCAATCTTTCCCAGCATGAAGGTCTTTTCTAATGAGTCAGCTCTTCACATCAGGTGGCCAAAGCATTAGAGCTTCATCTTCAGCATCAGTCCTTCCAATGAATATTCAGGATTGATTTCCTTTAGAATTGACTGGTTTGATCTCTTTGCAGTCCAAAGGACTCTCAAGAGTCTTCTCCAACACCACATTTCAAAAGCATCATTCTTCAGTGCTCAGCCTTCTTTATGGTTCAACTCTCATATCCATACATGACTACTGGAAAAACCATAGCTTTGACTATGCAGACCTTTGTTGGCAAAGTAATGTCTCTGCTTTTTAATATGTTGCCCAGGTTTGTCATAGCTTTTCTTCTAAGGAACAAGCATCTTTTAATTCCATGACTTCAGTCATCATCTGCAGTGATTTTGGAACCCAAGAAAAATAGCCTGTCACAGTTTCCATTGTTTCCCCATCTATTTGCCATGAAGTGATGGGACCGGGTGCCATGATCTTTATTTTCTGAATGTTGAGTTTTAAGCCAGCTTTTTCACTCTCCTCTTTCACTTTTATCAAGAGGCTCTTTAGTTACTCTATTTGCTGCCATAAGGGTGGTATCATCTGCATATCTGAGGTTATTGATGTTTCTCCCAGCAGTCTTGATTCCAGCTTGTGCTTCATCCAGCACAGCATTTTGCATGATGTACTCTACATATAAGTTAAATAAGCAGGCTGAAAATATACAGCCCTGATGTATTCCTTTCCCAATTTAGAACCAGTCTGTTGTTCCATGTTCAGTTCTAACTGTTGCTTCTTGACCTGCATACAGGTTTATCAGGAGGTGGGTGAGGTGGTCTGGTATTCCAATTTCTTGAAGAATTTTCCACAGTTTGTTGTGATCCACACAGTCAAAGGCTTTGGCATAGTCAATAAAGCAGAAGTAGATGTTTTTCTGGAATTCTCTTGCTTTTTCTATGATCCAGTGGATGTTGGAAATTTGATCTCTGGTTCCTCTGCCTTTTCTAAATACATCTTCAACATCTGGAGGTTCTTGGTTCACATACTATTGAAGCCTAGCTTAGAGAATTTTGAGCATTACTTTGCTAGCATATGAAATGAGTGCAATTATGTGGTAGTTTGAACATTTTTTTCCATTGCCTTTCTTTGGGATTGGAGTGAAAACTGACCTTTTCTAGTCCTGTGGCCACTGCTGAGTTTTCCAAATTTGCTGGCATATTGAGTGCAGCACTTTCACAGCATCACCTTTTAGGATTTGAAATAGCTCAACTGAAATTCCATCACCTCCACTAACTTTGTTCATAGTGATGCTTCCTAAAGCCCACTTGACTTTGCACTCCAGATTCTGACTCTAGGTGAGTGATTATGAAATGATCTTTATCTGGGTCATGAAGATCTTTTTTTGTAGAGTTCTTCTGTGTATTCTTGCTAATTCTTCTGAATATCTTCTGCTTCTATTAAGTCCATACTGTTTCTCTCCTTTATTGTGCTCATCCTTGCATGAAATGTCCCCTTGGTATCTCTTATTTTCTTGAAGAGATCTCTAGTCTTTTGCATTCTATTGTTTTCCTCTATTTCTTTGCATTGATCACTTAGGAAGCGTTCTTATCTCTCCTTGCTAGTCTTTGGAACTCTCCATTCAGATAGGTTTATCTTCACGACCAAGATAATCACGATGGTGTGATGACTCACCTAGAGCCAGACATCTTGGAATGTCAAGTCAAGTGGGCCTTAGAAAGCATCACTATAAACAAAGCTAGTGGAGGTGATGGAATTCCAGTTGAGTTATTTCAAATCCGGAAAGATGATGCTGTGAAAGTGCTGCACTCAATATGCCAGCAAATTTGGAAAACTCAGCAGTGGCCACAGGACTGGAAAAGGTCAGTCTTCATTCCAATCCCAAAGAAAGGCAATGCCAAAGAATGCTCCAACTACCGCACAATTGCACTCATCTAACACGCTAGTAACGTCATGCTCAAAATTCTCCAAGCCAGGCTTCAGCAATACATGAACCATGAAATTCCAGATGTTCAAGCTTGTTTTAGAAAAGGCAGAGGAACCAGAAATCAAATTGCCAACATCCGCTGGATCATAGAAAAAGCAAGAAAGTTCCAGAAAAACATCTATCTCTGCTTTATTGACTATGCCAAAGCCTTTGACTGTGTGGATCATAATAAACTGTGGAAAATTCTGAAAGAGATGGGAATACCAGACCACCTGACCTGCCTCTTGAGAAACCTGTATGCAGGTCAGGAAGCAACAGTTAGAACTGGACATGGAACAACAGACTGGTTCCAAATAGGAAAGGGAGTACGTCAAGGTTGTATATTATCAGCCTGCTTATAAAACTTATATGCAGAGTACATCATGAGAAATGCTGGGCTGGTAGAAGCACAAGCTGGAATCAAGATTGCTGGGAGAAATATCAATAACCTCAGATATGTAGATGACACCACCCTTATGGCAGAAAGTGAAGAGGAACTCAAAAGCCTCTTGATGAAAGTGAAAGAGGAGAATGAAAAGGTTGGCTTAAAGCTCAACATTCAGAAAACGAAGATCATGGCATCTGGTCCCATCACTTCATGGGAAATAGATGGGGAAACAGTGAAAACAGCATCAGACCTAATTTTTTTGGGCTTCAAAATCACTGAGGATGCTGATTTCAGCCATGAAATTAAAAGACGCTTACTTCTTGGAAGGAAAGTTATGACCAACCTAGATAGCATATTAAAAAGCAGAGACATTACTTTGTCAGCCAAGGTCCGTCTAGTCAAGGCTATGGTTTTTCCCGTGGTCATGTATGGATGTGAGAGTTGGACTGTGAAGAAAGCTGATCGCTGAAGAATTGATGCTTTTGACCTGTGCTGTTGGAGAAGACTCTTGAGAGTCCCTTAGACTGCAAGGAGATCCAAACAGTTCATTCTGAAGGGGATCAGTCCTGGGTGTTCATTGGAAGAACTGATGCTAAAGCTGAAACTCCAATACTTTGGCCACCTCATGCGAAGAGTTGACTCACTGGAAAAGACTCTGATACTGGGAGGGATTGGGGGCGGGAGGAGAAGGGGACGACAGAGGATGAGATGGCTGGATGGCATCACCGACTCGATGGGGATGAGTTTGAGTGAACTCCGGGAGATGGTGATGGACAGGGAGGCCTGGCGTGCTGTGATTCATGGGGCCTCAAAGAGTTGGACATGACTGAGTGACTGAACAGAATTGATCTTTCCTTTTATCCTTTGCCTTTTGCTTCTCTTCTTTTCTCAGCTATTTGTAAGGCCTCCTCAAACAACCATTTTGCCCTTTTGAATTTCTTTTTCTTGGGGATGATTCTGATCACTGCCTCCTGTTATGAATCTCCATCCATAGTTCTTCAGGCACTGTTTCTATCAGATCTAATCCCTTGCATCTACTTCTCATTTCCACTTTATAATCATAAAGGATTTGATTTAGGTCACACCTGAATGGTCTAGTGGTTTTCCCTACTTTCTTCAATTTAAGTCTGAATTTGGCAATAAGGAGTTCATGATCTGAGCCATAGTCAGCTCCTGGTCTTGTTTTTGCTCACTGTACAGAGTTTCTCCACCTTTGACTGCAAAGAATATAATCAATCTGATTTCAGTATTGACCATCTGGTGATGTCCACGTAGAGTCATCTTTTGTATTGCTGAAAGAGGGTGTTTGCTATGACCAGTGCATTCTCTTAGCAAAGCTCTGTTAGCCTTTGCCTTGCTTCTTTTTGTACTCTAAGACCAAACTTGCCTATTACTCCAGTTATCTCTTGACTTCCTACTTTTGCATTCCAATCCCCTGTGATGAAAAGGACATCTTTTTTGGTGTTAGTTCTAGAAGGTCATGTAGGTCATTGTAGAACTGTTCAACTTCAGCTCCTTCATCATTACTGGTTGGGGCATAGACTTGGCTTACTGTGATATTGCATGGTTTGCCTTGGAAATGACTGGAGAACATTCTGTTGTTTTGAGATTGCACCCAAGTACTGTGTTTTGGACTCTTTTGTTGACTATGAGGGTTACTCCATTTCTTGTAAGGGATTCTTGCCCACAGTAGTGAATATAATGGTCATGTGAATTAAATTCACCCATTCTGGTCCATTTTAGTTCGCTGATTCCTAAAATGTCAATGTTCACTCTTTCCATCTCCTGTTTGACTACTTCCAATTTGCCTTGATTCATGGACCTAACATTCCAGGTTCCTATGCAATATTGCTCTTTACAGCGTCGGACTTTACTTTCGCCACCAGACAGATCCACAGCTGGGTGTTGTTTCTGCTTTAGCTCAGCCTCTTCATTACTTCTGGAGCTATTTCTCCACTCTCCTCTGGTAGCATATTGGGCACCTGCTGATCTGGGAAATTCATCTTTCAGTGTCATATCTTTTTGCCTTTTCATACTGTTCATGGGGTTCTCGAGACAAGAATGAAGTAGCAAGATGAAATTTGTTTCTAGCAGAGCCTCTTGTTGAATAGCAGGTGCCATTTAGTACAACAATTGT
Source organism: Moschus berezovskii (assembly GCF_049115385.1). NCBI lineage: Eukaryota > Metazoa > Chordata > Mammalia > Artiodactyla > Moschidae > Moschus > Moschus berezovskii. The sequence continues at coordinate 99,864,442 of NC_142463.1, forward strand.
TGAAACATTTGTATAGGACTTTTCAGACTTACTTTTTAAACAATTTTATCTTTAAGTATTAAAATAGTTTATTAAGGATTTCCCTGGTGGTCCAGTGGCTAAGACTCCACACTCCCAATGCAGGGGGCTCAGGTTCCATCCTGGGTCAGGGAACCAGATCCTACATGCTGCAACTAAGGCCTGGCACAGACAAATAAATATATATATATATATTTAAATAGCTTATTAAAAACAAGCTAACAAAATAGAAGAATGTAAAGTAAATGATAAAATTTCTACCCTCATCTTTACTCTCTTACACCCTAGGAATGATCAATATTAAAATGCGGTGCATATCCCTCAGTTCTTTTTCTGTATGTATGCTTAGTCGCTCAGTTGTGTCTGACTCTTTGCAACCCCATGGACTGTAGCTCACCAGGCTCCTCTCCACGGAATTTTCCAGGCAGGAGCACTGGAGTGGGTTGCCATTTCCTTCTTCCCTTTTTCTGTATATATATGTATATATTTATATTTATTTATAGATACATGCAACACAAGTCTTTTATAACTTGCTGTCTCACTCTACTTGTTTAATAGACATTGCTGAGACTCGAAGTGGCAGCATGTCTGTAGTCACTGGCAGTTTGGTAAGCCCCGCATAGAAACACAGAATCTAAGTGGGGGATGTCACACACCACAGCAGGTTACGTTTTTGGTCCAGTGGGCCTCAACGGCGCCCCTCAAAGTGCAGTTGTCTCATGTAGAAAACCACCAACTTCATCTATATTCAGGGCTGCTTCAGAGCATGAAGGCACCTCCATAATCATCTAGTCCAAACTCACCTGTAAGTAAAGAACTATTTTCCTGGGAGAAGAAGGGGGAGATGTGGTTAGGGGCCTCACCCAAGAGCAGCTAGGCAGGGAGAGTGACAGAGCTGAGATTCCTCCAAGATCCTTGCTCTTTGTGTTGTGTTGCATTGTTTCCTGAAACTTTAGGAAAAAGAGGATGTTGCTCAGTTTGAAAACATTCAGATGCTCAGACCACACTTGATTTCTCAGATAGCAGAGCTAGTGCTCCACGTCTGTCTTTGTGCCCATGGTTCTTCTATGATGTTTGCCCTTGTCAGCTGTGTACCTTGAACTACCATTAACTATCTTCTTTGGGACTTTCAGTCTTGAACTTTTATTTATCAACTTATTTATTACTTATAATTGAAGTATAGTTGACTTACAATGTTGTGTTAGTTTTTGGTGTACAGCAAAGTGATTCACAAGTACATGTATCAGTTCAGTTCAGTCGCTCAGTTGTGTCCAACTCTGCGACCCCATGAATCACAGCACGCCAGGCCTCCCTGTCCATCACCAACTCCCAGAGTTCACTTAAACTCATGTCCATCCAGCCATCTCATCCTCTGTCGTCCCCTTCTTCTCCTGCCCCCAATCCCTCCCAGCATCAGTCTTTTCCAGTGAGTCAACTCTTCGCATGAGGTAGCCAAAGTGTTGGAGTTTCAGCTTCAGCATCAGTTCTTCCAATGAACACCCAGGACTGATCTCCTTTAAAATGAACTGGTTGGATCTCCTTGCAGTCCAAGGGACTCTCAAGAGTCTTCTCCAACACCACAGTTCAAAAGCATCAATTCTTTGGTGATCAGCTTTCTTCAAAGTCCAACTCTCACATCCATACATGACCACGGGAAAAACCATAGCCTTGACTAGACGGACCACATATATATGTATAACTAAATATGTGTATGTGTATATATTCTTGTTAAAATTATTCTCCATTATATTTTATTACAAGATATTAAATACAGAGTTCCACGTGCTATAGAGTAGAACCTTGTTGTTTACTTATTTTTTATATAGTATTTTGTATCTCCTTATCCCAAACTCCTAATTTATTCCCCTCCCTCCGCCTTTCCCCTTTGGTAACCGTAAGCTTGTTTTTTATGTCTATGAGTATGTTTCTGTTTTGTAAATAAGTTCACTTGTATCATTTTTTTAGATTCCACAAGTGATATATGATATTTGTCTTTTTGTGACTGACAACTTCACTTACTGTGATAATCTCTAGATCAATCTATGCTGCTGCAAATGGTATTATTTAATTCTCTTTTATGGTTGAGTAATATTCCATTGTATATACATACCACATATTCTTTATCCATTCATCTGTTGATGGATATTTAAGTTGCTTCTGTGTCTTGGCTATTTATATAATGCTGTTATGAACATTGGGGTGCACATATTATTTTGAATTAGAGTTTTCATCTTTTCTGGATATAAACCCAGGAGTGGGATTGCAGGATTATATGGTAGTTCTATTTTTAGTTTTTTAAGGAACATCTATGTTGTCTTCCATAGGGGCTACACCAATTTACATTCCCACCAACAGTGTAGGAGGGTTCTTTTTTTACACACTCTCTCCAACATTTATTATTTGTAGACTTTTTAATCTGTAGACTTTACTGACTGGTGTGAGGTGATATCTCATCATAGTTTTGATTTGCATTTTCTCTAATAATTAGTGATGTTGACCATCTATATGCCTTCTTTGGAGAAATGTCTATTTAGATCTTTTGCTCATTTTTTGATTGGATCATTTGTTTCCTTGTTGTTGAGTTATGTGAGCTGTTTGTATATTTTGGAATTCAATCCCTTGTCAGTCACATCATTTGCAAATATTTTCTTCCATTCTTTAGACTGTCCTTTTGTTTTGTTTATGGCTTTTGTTTGATTAGGTTCCACTTGTTTAATTTTGCTTTTATTTCTATTTCAGTTTTGTACTTTTCAATCTTCTCATGACACTTACACTCTTTACTTCTCAAACACAACTTTATCATTTTTATTTCAAGTCTTGGCAGAATATTGAATAAGACATGGGATTATATTACATGGATGACAAAAGGAAGGGGGGGAAAAAAGAAAGACAACCAAGTTCACGTAGGTGCCAAATATTTCTTTGGGGAATGGTTTAGTGCTAGATACTGAGGATGAAGGTAGAATACAAATCAGAACCAGGCACATCTCTTGCCCTTGAGAAGCTTATCTCTAGAACCTCCTGTCCAAATTCTTTTCATCATCCCACTCCACCAAAAATATTGAGTATGCACTCCCAATAATTGCACATTTATTGTAAATCATATATGTTCTCCTATACTAATTTTTAAATATTGGTAAAGTCTGATTTTGTTAGTATTTGGATTGAAGAATAAATAGAAGCAAGTGTTCACATATTCCCTTCCCATGTCTCAGCGTGTCATCTTATGCACCCTGCTTTGGAGCTCACTGTTCCAACAGGAAATGAGATGGATACTTCAAAATACTGTAACATGAGAGTGTGTGAAGAAGGCTGTAATATCAGGGTAAACAAAATATCCTTAGAGCATCAAGGAAGCATTGCCAAAGGAAAGGACAGTTGAGGATAGTCAAGGACTTCTGATGTAGCCCGCGAGCTCAGCTCCCATGTGCTTGAGCCAGGATTAGTGCTAGGTCTCTTTTCCTAGCTGGTGTCTGTGTAAAGACTGATTTAAAAAATAAGCTACACATGAAAGCCAACCTTACCCCCCGAAGCATTCATTTCCCAGTCCCTTGAGCATGTAAAGGCTTAATAAATACCATGTCATTCCAATAGTCCCGGGACAGACACTACTGACCCATGGCCTGGAGCCACCTTTGACCATCTACACTCAGCAGTGTGGGGGTGAGTGCCCTGGATGTGTCAACAGGAGGCTGAGCTGAACCCAGGCTCTCTTACTAACCGGTTGTGAGACTGCAGCCCTGTAGCCTCTCTTTAATTTCCTCGGGTGTGAAAAGGGTACAATACATGCCTTTTAGGGTATTAACGACTTCTACCATCTGTTGGTTTTCTCACTGCACATAACATGTACCATCCCATCATGACTATATTATGAAGTAGATGCTACGATCGTCCCCATTTGGCAGGTGTGGAAATTGAGTTGTGGAGAGAGTAGATAATTTGTTTATACAAGTTCACACAGCTAAAACGTGCAGTGCCAGAGTTCTAGGCTTGTGGGATTCCTGAGCCTGTAGGGGCGGGTAGTTACTGTGAACTCTGAAGTGCACCCAAGGTACTATTATACACATAGGGTAAGGTTTAGTTCTTGTCCTCAAGTCTACACTCAAAATATGTTTTCCTGCACAGCCCTGAAGATCAACAAGGTAGGATTTGGTAAGAAAGAAAAAGTGGAGAAAGAGAACTTTAATTAACTTCCCTATTTTAGTGCCTTTTGCAGCAATGGTGGATGATAATCTGCCATGAGCCCTCCTCGGTCAGGAATGAAGAGACCAGTTCTGCCCCCACGCCAATCCCCAGTGTTTATTCTCTACCTTCGGGCACACCATTTAAGCCAAGTTTTCTAGGGGTTCTGATAAATAAGCTCTACAGGGTGTTCTTGTTTGGTGATCCCCAAACTCCAGTTGAAAAACACTCTGCAAACTGAACTCTCCTTGCTCTCTGTGGAGAGCTCTGGAGAGAGGCCTGAGGACCGGAGGCACTGCCGGGTCAGCCAGGGCTTACTCAAACAAGGCCATGGGGGCAACAGAGAGGGTGGGTGGGGACTCGAGCCAGAGCTCTAGTGGGCCAGGCCGGTAATTATAAGGAGACATTGCAGAGAAAGTTTCTGCTGTGGTTGCTCCCTCTGTTTACTTTGGCAGTTCTGTCATTTTTTAACTGACCCTTCCCAGATGAGACCGTCCGTTTTCAGCTGAGTAAAGTCGGAGCCTTGCAACTGGTGGGGTATTTGAATTCTCTGTGGCTCTGTTGTTAGAGGGAGGCCAGGGCAGCTGACCCTCACCCCCCACCCCTCTAACCCTCCCTGCTCCCTCCCTAACCCCCCACCCCCAGCTCAGGGAAGTGAAGCCAGGGCTGCAAACTTGCTGACAGTGGCTGGCGGCCTGCAAACCCAAACATCCTCCTCTCCTCCGCCTTGGTGAAGCAATGTGAAGAAAACAAAGCCACAAGCTTTCCAAAGCAGGAGAAGGCTCCAGTCACCCTTCCAGCCTTTCTCTCCTGGCTCCGGCTCACAGCCATGCGGGTACAAGGTTATAGTTACAATTGAAAACTGCTGACTTCTACTTTTTGGTTGCTGCTAAAAAAATAAAATAAAACCACATACATACACTTTCCTTCATGGCTTCAAACTTCACATAGTTGATTCAAACCCAAAGGTGAATATTTGTTTTGCTTTGCTTTTCATATTTTCTAAGTTTGAACAATCTGAATGCTGCTATTTAAGAACCAGAGAGAAGGAAAGTTCATCTGCTTAGCAGTTTTCCTAAACTTTCCAGTTTCTTTTGGCTTCTGAAAACCAAAGAATAGAGTCTTTTATGCCTAAGATTAGAAACATCTGGCCATCACATGTGAGTAAGGCTGGGCTGAAGTGGGGCAAAGCCAGGTGGAATGACTTGCCTATTTGAATTATGAAATTGTAAGTACTGATGGCACTAAAAGTTACTCAATTCAACCTTTTCATTTTATAGTTAAGGACACAGGCCCAGAGTGGTTAGATTTACTTAATGTCACACATCTAGTACGTGTCAGTGGTGAAAACCAGACCCAGGAGATACCTGGGAGAACTTCTCCACTGCCCCCAGTCTACCCCTCTGTTCACATACCCATGCATAGGGAGGACTGGATTATGTCAAATAAATAAAATTAAATATTCTCAACCCCTCTGTTTGACACACCCAACTATTTCTACTTTTGCATCCTTCCACCCAGTTCTTCTCCACTGTATTCAGCCTTCCTTAGGAGAAGATGGGAATTTAAGGTTCACAGAGCACCAATTATGTGCTATGTGTTCACTTATATTTTCTCACTGAATTTTCACATCGCTAACAGGGAGTCAATATGTCTGTTTCAGAGAGTGTGAAACTAAGAGATTAGGCCTGCTTGCCCAAAGTCACATAGCTGGAAAGTGGTGGAGGCAGGATTCGAGTCCAGGTCTCTCCAATTCCCTAGCTCCCAGATGGTGCCTCCCGTACCACAATGCCACTGACACTGTGCCCCTCACAGTTTATATCTTTGTATTTTCCCACTTGCAAAATCACAGTCCAGTTTTCATCGTTACTACTTTTATGGATGCATTCATTCATTCAGTAAATATTTATTAAACAGCTACTCCATGCCAGGCAGTCAAGGACAATAATGAGCAACATACATAAATCCCTCCTCCCATAGCACACAGATCCTATGGGGAGAATCAGGTAGTAACCCAAATAAATAAATCAGATAAGGTGATAAGTACAATGGAGATGCATAAAGCATGGAAGGGAAATGAGAAGTACTGGGAGCTGGTGGGTGAGGACAGAAAGCAATTAAAAATTTTTTTCCCCTATTTTATTAATTTTTTAAACTTTTTATTTTGTATTGGCATATAGCTGATTAACAATGTTGTGACAATTTCAGGTGGACAGCTAAGGGACTCAGTCATACATATACATATATCCACTCTTCCCCAAACTCCCCTCCCATCCAGGCTGTCACATAACATTGAGCAGTGTTGCCTGTGCTATAGAGCAGGTCCTGGTTCGTATTCCATTTTAAATATGGCAGTGTGTACAAGTCGATTCCAAACTATATAACGGTTCAGGGAAAGAATGTCTCATGTGCAACATTTGGGCAGAGAAGGAGGTGAGGGAACAAGCCAAACGGATATCTGGGAGAAGAGGGAAGAGGGGTTTCCAAGTCACAGAGGCGGGAGAAGGGCTGATGTGTTCAGGAAGCAGTAAGGAGGCCTAGATGGCCAGAGTGGAGAGTGAAAGAGGAAAAGCGGTATCAGATGAGGTCAGAGAAGAGTGGGGGCCATGGCGGCGGGGTCTGGGACCAACAAAAAGCTTCAACTTTATACTAAATGAGGGGGAGGTGTGAAAGCTTTTACACAGAGGATAGTCAAGTTAAAGTTTTCTAAAGGGATGTGAGAGTTGGACTGTGAAGAAAGCTGATCGCCAAAGAATTGATGCTTTTGAACTGTGGTGTTGGAGAAGACTATTGAGAGTCCCTTGGACTGCAAGGAGATCCAACCAGTCCATTCTGAAGGGGATCAGTCCTGGGTGTTCATTGGAAGGACTGATGCTAAAGCTGAAACTCCAATACTTTGGCCACCTCATGAGACGAGTTGACTCACTGGAAAAGACTCTGATGCTGGGAAGGATTGGGGGCGGAAGGAGAAGGGGATGACAGAGAATGAGATGGCTGGATGGCATCAACGACTCGATGGACATGAGTTTGAGTGAACTCCGGGAGTTGGTGATGGACAGGGAGGCCTGGCGTGCTGTGATTCATGGGGTCGTGGAGAGTCGGACACGACTGAGCGACTGAACTGAACTGACTGAAAGGGTTCTGATGACTACTGTGTTAAGAGTACGTGAGGGGTTGGGGTGAAAGCATAAAAATGAGTTGAGAGGCCCCTGGAATAATTCAGGTGAGAGATTATGTGACTTGAACCCGGGGTGGTAGAGAATGCAGTGGGATGTGATGCCCTTCAGGTGATATTTTGATCACGGAGCTGGAATGATAATCTACCATCTTTACAATACTATGGTGTCATAAAACAATTATTTTAGAGATTTAGGTTGTCTCAGCTGGTGCTATTATAAATAACATCCTCATTAACATTGCCACTCCCAATTTTTTCATGTTTTATTTCCTTAGGATAAGCTATCAGGAGTTGGATTCCTGAGTGAAAGAATATGCACATCCCCACACCTCTTGTTATATACTGTCACATTCCATAGTGGGCTCTGTTAGCAGTACCTTGTTGTTGTGTAGTCACTCAGCCCTGTCCGACCCTTGGTGACCCCATGAACTGTAGCCCACCAGGCTCCTCTGTCCATGGGACTCTCCAGGCTAGAATACTCCAGTGGGTAGCCATGCCCTTCTCCAGGGAATCTTCCTGACCCAGGGGTTGAACCCAGCTTTCCTGCATTGCAGGTGAATTTTTTACCACCTGAGCGACTGGGGAAGCCCAACAGGACCTTAAAGATCTTTCATTTTCAGTGCTCCAGGATTCCTCACCTACCCAGCATCTCTAGCCCTCTCTCCCTGTATGGTTTTCTTTTTTTTCTCCCTCCCCTCCCTCTCTTTTCAGGGAAGTTATAAAGGGGAAGGGGAACAATAATGGATAAATGTTAGGCCTGGCCACAGAGAGAGGTAAGAAAAGACAGGGAGGAATTTCTTCTTTTTTTTCTTGTCTTACATCTCTAAGAAAGGGCCAGCTATTCTGCCTAGTTTGATGAGAATCTTCTTCTGTAAGAATCAACAAACCAACAATACTGCTTACTTAGAGATCTTTTTTTCTTCTGGGGAGATCAATGGACTTAACAATTTCAATTATCTTTCACAACGTCCCCTGGTGCTAGATCAAACTGCCTCCACTGAACAAACATTCCTCTCACTAGGGTGGGAAGTTCACCAAACTTTTTGGCTCCTGTATTCCCCTCCTCCATCAGTTTGGTCTCCCTTTCAAAGGACCACCCTGCTTTTCACAATTCCACAGTGAACCTGCTTGGTCCTTCATATCCAATTTCATCTTAAATATGAAAGAAAATGTTCTAATAATTTATTAAAAATGGGGACTGAATTTTAGGGTCAGTTTGTCAATTTCAGCTGATCCTAAAATTCACCAAGGAGCCAATAAATAAGATTGAAAGACAACCCTCAGAGTGGGAAAAGATAATTGCAAATGAAGCAACTGACAAAGGATTAATCTTCAAAATATATAAGCAACTCATACAACTCAATGTCAGAAAAACAAATAGCCCAATAAAAAATGGGCAGAAGACCTAGACAGACATTTCTCCAAAGAAGACATACAGATGGCCAATAAACATGAAAATATGCTCAAAAAACATCACTTGTTATTAGAGAAATGCAAATCAAAACTACAGTGAAGTATCACCTCACACCAATCAGAAAGGCGATCATCAAAAAAAAAAAACCTACAAATAAATGCTGGAGAGGATGTGGAGAAAAGGGAACTCTTACACAGTTGGTGGGAATGTAAACTGATACAACCACTATGGAGAATCCTTAACAATCTAGGAATAAAACTACCCTATGACCCTGCATCCCACTACAGAGCACATACCCTGAGAAAACCACAATTCAAAAAGACACATGTATCCCAGTGTTTATTGAAGCAATATTTACAATGGTCAGGACATGGAAGAAACCAAGATGTCCATTGACAGATGAAAGGATAAAGAAGTTGTGATACATATATACAAGGGAATATTAGCCATAAAAAGGAATGAATTTTGTGTCATTCTAAAGAGGTGGATGAAGGTAGAGCCTATGATACAGAGTGAAGTCCGGAAGAGAAAAACAAATATCATATACTAACTCATGTATATGGAATCTAGAAAAATGGTACTGATGAACCTATTTTCAGGGAAAGAATGGAGACTTGGACTCCCCAGTGGTGAAGAATCTGCCTGCCAGTGCAGGAGGAGCAAGAGAAGCCAGTTCAATCCCTGAATTGGAAAGATCCCCTGAAATAGGAAATAGCAACCCATTCCAATATTCTTGACTGGAAAATTCCATGGACAGAGGAGCCTGGCAAGCTACAGTCCATGGGGTTGCAAAGAGTCAACACAACTGAGCACACACACAATGGAGACACAGATTCAGATAAAGAATGTGTGGACACAATGGGGGAAGGAGAGGGTGGGACAAACTGAGAAAGCAGCATCGACATACATACTCTATTGTGTGTAAAAGAGATAACAGTGGGACACCGCTAAATAACACAGCCTAAGCTGGCATCTTGTGGCAACCCAGAAGGGTGGGATGAATGAGACAGGGGGAGGGGGGCTCAAAAGCGAGGGAGGGCATATATACATACAAATATCTGTATATGTGTGTGTACACACACACACACACAATTATGACTCATTTGCATTGTTGTATGGCAGAAACCAGCACACTGTAAAGCAATTATCCTCTAATTAAAAAACAAATTAAAAAGTGAACCAACTAAACAACAAAAGCATAGCCAGATGATCTTGAAAAACAAAAGTTGGCAGATTCACAGTTCCTGATTTCAGAGCTAACTGAAAAACCACAGTAATCAAGACAGTGTGGGACTTCCCGGTAGCAAAGTGGATGATAATCCACCTGCCAATGCAGGGGACCCAGGTTCGATCCCTGGTCCAGGAAGATCCTACATGCCATGGAGCAACTAAGCCCATGTGCCACAACTACTGAGCTCACGTGCTGCAACTACTAAAGCCCACATGCCCTAGGACCTGTTCTCTGCAACAAGTGAAGCCACTGCAATGAGAAGCCCATGCACAACAAAGAGTAGCCCACCACTCACCACAACTAGAGAAAACCTGGGCACAGCAACGAAGACTCAGCACAGACAAAAATAAATAAATAAATTGCAAACAGATACCCTGTAATCATTTTTAAAAAGTGTGGTACGAGAATAAGGACAGACATATTTTCTTCAGCTCCCAAATCACTGTGATGGTGACTGCAGCCATGAAATTAACAGATGCTTGCTCCTTGGAAGAAAAGCTATGACAAACCCAGACAGTGTGTTAAAAAGCAGAGACATTCTTTTGCTGACATAGGTCTATCTAATCAAAGCTATGGTTTTTCCAGTAGTCGTGTATGGATGTGAAATAGACCATAAAGAAGGCTGAGTGATGAAGAATTGATGCTTTCAAACTGGTGTTGAAGACTCTTGAGAGTCTCTTGGACTGCAAGGAGATCAAACCAATAAATCCTAAAGGAAATCAATCCTGAATATTCACTGGAAGAACTGATGCTGCAGCTCAAGCTCTAATACTTTGGCCATCTGCTGCAAAGAGCCAACACATTGGATAAGACCCTGATGCTGGGAAACATAGGAGGCAGGAGGAGAAGGGGATGACAGAGGACAAGATGGTTGGGTGGCATCACCAACTCAATGGACACGAGTTTGATCAAGCTCTAGGAGATGGTGAAGGACATGGTAGCCTGGCATGCTGCAGTCCACGGGGCTGCAAAGAATCAGACATGAATGAGTGATTGAACAACAACAACAACATATAAATCAATGAAACAGAATTAGTAATCTATAAAGTGATACAACTGATTTTTGACAAAAAGTCAAGACAATAGGGAAAGAACAGTCCTTTCAACAAATAGTGTTGGGGCAAGTGAATATCCACATGCAAAAGAATTCATTTGGACCTCTACCAAATATCATACATAAAAATTAACTCAAAAGGGATCTTTAGGCTTAAATGTAGGTGCTAAAACTATTCACCTTATAGAAGAAAACATGGGAAGAAATCTTTGTGACCTTGAGTTAGGCAACTATTTCTTACAGACAACAGCAAAAGCACAAGTGATAAAAGAGAAGATTGATAAATTGAACTTGATCAAAATTAAAAACTTTTGTGTTCCACAGGACTCTATGAAGAAAGTGAAAAGGAAACCCATAGAATGGGAGCGAATCATAAATTGGATAAGGGACTTGATTCTAGAATTCTTACAATTCAATAATAAAAAGACAAATAATCCAATTAAAAATGAGTAATTACAATAGATATTTTTCCAAAGAAAATGCTTATACAAATAGCTAATAACCACATGAAGTCATTCAGGAAATGAAAATGAAAATTACAATGAGATACCACTTCTAACTCACTAGACTAGATTTAATGAACAAGGCAGACATTAAAAATTTTGGTTAGGATATGAAGAAATTGGGACCCTCATATACTGCTTATGAGAAAATAAGAAGTGTGGTGCAGCCACTTTGGAAAACAATTTGGCAGCCCCTTTAAATGCTATAAGTCGAGTTACCTTAAGGTAAAAAAAAACTACTTATGTCCATACAAAAAACCCAAAAAAAACTACTTATGTCCATACAAAAACTTGCACATAAATGTTCATAGTAGTTTTATTCATATAATAGGCTCCAAATGAAAACAACCTAAAAGTCCATCAACAGATGAATGGATAAACGAAAATATTCCATACAATGGAACATTGTTTGGCAATGAAAAGAAATGAAGGACAGATACCACATGCTACAATATGGTTGAACCTGAAAAACATTATGTAGGTGAGAGAAGAAGGTCACAAAAGACCACTAATGTATGGATCTCATTTATGTAAAATGTTTAGAAGAGGCAGATCTATAAAAAGAAAGAGTATATTATTGGTTACCTAGAATTAGGGGGCACAAAAGGGTGAAGCCACTCCACTCTTGCCTAGAAAATCGCATGGACAGAAGAGCCTGGTGGGCTGCAGTCCATGGGGTCGCTACTAGTTGGACACGACTGAGCGACTTCACTTTCACGTTTCACTTTCACACATTGGAGAAGGAAATGGCAACCCACTCCAGTGTTCTTGCCTGGAGAATCCCAGGGACGGCGGAGCCTGGCCGGCTGCCGTCTATGGGGTCACACAGAGTCGGACATGACTGAAGCGACTTAGCAGCAGCAGCAGCAAAGGGTGAAGTGGTGAGGGAAAATATCGAGTGACTATTAACTGGTATAAGATATCTTTGGGGGATAATGAAATGTTCTAAAATTAATTAAGGTAATAGATGTAAAACTCTACATATGTACTATAAGCCATTGAATTGTTGTTGTTGTTCAGTTGCTATGTCGTGTCCAACTCCTTGTGACCCCATGGACTGTAGCCCACCAGGCTCCTCTGTTCATGAGATTTCCCAGGCAAGGATACTGGAGTGGATTGCCATCTCCTTTTCCAGGGGATCTTCCCAACCTAAGGATTGAACACGTGTCTCCTGTATTGGCAAGCAGATTCTTTACCACTGAGCCACGAGGGAAGCCCAAACCATTGAATTGTACACACTAAACATGTGAACTTTACAGTACATAAATTATATCTGAATACAGCTATTTTCATTCATTATTGGAAAAAGACACCAGGTTGTTCTGTTCAGTGCCCTCAAAACATTTGTTCGTGTAATGCATGAAGGAGCATGCTACGGATTGGCCTGAGGGATTTGCAGTAATAAATGCTGGCAGTGCAGAGGGGCCAAGGGAAGAGGAATACGGCCTAAGGAGTGGAGGAGGGATGATAAGGGATAGGTAAAGAGGTGCACCAAGAAATGAAGGCATAAATCACCTTGATGTTAGAAAGTCACATGGGAAAGGGAGGGGAAATGTGGGAGTGGAACTCGCAGGATAATTTTACTGCAAATTGTCTAGGAATGGGGGTGAGATGGCTCAAAGAAGGGGGAAAAGCAAATGATGAGGATAGACTGCTTCGCTGAGGGTGTGATACTCGGTAGAGTTGATGGGAAGTGTTTGGTAAAGGACTCATGATTACTGTGGCCAATTTTGCTTCAAAGCAAAATTATAATGCAATACTGCAAATAGCCAGAAAAGATAAGAGGCTAACCCTTCCTACAAAAGCTGTGGATTAACAGCAGGTAACTTCTAGGAAAATGCTCCTTTGTCTAAGTAAAAATTCATATCTAAATGTTATTTGTACATTCCCTTGCATTTCAAGAAGGGTAGTTTTAATTACTAAAAATGTTCTCTCTAAATTAGAGCCTTTTGGAGAGATCTAAAATGTATCTATTTTTAAAATAAGAAGTGAAAGTAATAGATAAGTTAATTAAAATGAGAATACAGTGAAAGGTGAAGAATAGCGCCTTCACTTTCACTTTTCTCTTTCACGCATTGGAGAAGGAAATGGCAACCCACTCCAGTGTTCTTGCCTGGAGAATCCCAGGGACGGGGGAGCCTGGTGGGCTTCCGTCTTTGGGGTCGCAGAGTCGGACACGACTGAAGCGACTTCGCAGCAGCAGCAGGCTACATTTAGTAGTATTTGGTGGCCAAGTGTCATGTAAGACGCATACAGGGATGTGCACACACACAGACACCATCCCCCAAAGGTTCAAAGCATGACAAGGAACATATCACACCACTATTAATTAGCCTCTTCCTTGTGTGTCTTGGCCCTGCCTACTCAAGAGCTCATCTCTTCCTCACAGCTCTGTCATACAGGGTATAAGAGACAGAGATGAAACAGCTGTGACCAGGGCTTACTCATCTGTATAGTCACCAGATGACGATAGGTACAATAATTAACATGTTTGAAAGGGCTTTGCAGTGCGCAAACTGTTACCGTGGGTTTGATTTTAATTGTAATCTTCATAGAAACTTCTCCTGTTTTCCCCAGATGAAACAAGCAATGTTTAGGAATGAAGTAACTTGCTCAAGATCTCTCACTACACTCTTTGTGCAGCACATCCCTAAACCTCTCTTCATCAAAAAAAAAAAAAAAAAAATCCATTCTTTACTCCACATGCCCTCTAACTAACCTCTCTCTCTTCTTTCATAAGTAAGTTTGTTTCAGAAATTAGTTCACACTCCTTGTCTCCCCTTCTTTGTACTCATATTATGAATTTCCTTAAGGACAGGAATGTATTAAGGCAGGTTACCAGCTGAAAGATGGCACCAGGGGAGCAAAGTCACTCTGCCCCTGCAGCTTGGATCACAGATAATTATTAAACACAACTTGAGGGTTTAGCAGGACGAATGTTCTTGATTGCTGAAAAAAGTGGGCAGACCCTGGGCAGAGCACTCAGACTTGGGAAGCTGGCCCCGTTCCTCTGAGCTTCAAGGAGCATTCTATTCTATGGCTCTCTTCCCCTCTCCTTTCTGGGAGGAAAGGAAGGAATGAGGGAGGAGAGTTTCAAAACAAAGTCATCTGACTACAACTCCATTCCCTTTTTTACTTGATTAGGATCCCTTCCAACTCACTGCTTTTGGGGTTACTAAAGCAAAGGTCACATTTTACCACTTGTGGCTCTGGCCTTGTGAGAGAGATGGTCCATCCACTCCAGAAGTCTTTCCCTCACCTCCTATCAAGATGCCCATATTCCTCCATTTAAATTTCATTGATAATCTAGATCTTGGAAGATTTTCTGGGTTGAAGAAAAGTAAGACGCTGAACCTGACAAGAAGGGTAAGAATGCTGCAAGAGAAACAGATGTACCTCCAGGACACGTTTCACCTGCTTCCCAGTGCTCTCCATAGTCAGTCCCCCCTGCTTAAGGGACAGAAAAGTGTGATGCAGAGAGGCCCCAGGGTAACTTTAGTCTTGGGTACACAGTAAGTTCTCTCTCCCCTCCCTGCTGCACTAACCGTATTTCCTGTTCTGTTATCTGAAGTGTGAGTCTGGCACTCTGTGAAGACACAAGTGCCCACTTCCAGCCAAACAAAACAGCTTTTCCTGCAGACCAAGATGGCAACCCCTGGTTTCTATCCTCTGCCTCTCCAGTTGCAAAAGCGGGGGCCCAGTACCTCCCTGATTCTGAGGTAATAAGGACTGAGTCACTGTGAGACTCTGCAATTTTGAGGAGTTCCCAACCTCACCAGTGTTTAAAATCGAGATCTAGTTACTACACATTCCTCCACACTTTTCATCTCCTTCCCTAGAATTCTGGCTGCTGAAGAATTAAGTGTTTCCTTTTTTTATAAAACAATAGACATTTATTTTCTTATAGTTTCAGTGGTTTTGACTGGGATTTTGGTGGGCTCAGGAGTTTGTTTTTTTATTTTGATGAGTTTTATTCAGATATTGACTGCAATCATTTGAAAGCTTGATTGGGGATGGAGAATTGCTTAAAAGGTAGCTCAGTCACATGGCTAGCAAGTCACATGGTACTGGCCTCCCTTGCTCCCACGTGGTCCCTTTGACAGAGCTGCTTGAATGTCCTCATGACATGACAGCTCACTTTCCCAGAAAGGTGAGCCCAGAGAACAAGGCAAATGCCACAACGACTTCTACGACCTATCCTCAGAAGTTGTATGTAGTTGTCTTCATTAACTGGCCACACAACTCAGCTCTGATTCAGTGTGGGGAGACTACCTGGGGTATGAATAGAGGCAAGGGTCACTGAGGGCCTCCCTGGAGGCTGGCTACCACAGGGTTGCTGTTGCGGGACAGTCGCTAAGTCACGTGTGACTCTTCCATGACCCCATGGACTGTAGCCTGCCAGGCTCCTCTGTCCATGGGATTTCCCAGGCGAGAGTACTGGAATGGGTTGCCATTTCCCTCTCCATAGCATCTCCTTTGACAGCAAAGGCAACAAACGTAAATAACCAGGGCAGGCATGGGCTAATTCATAAAGTAGGGGAAATACATCTGTGATGCTCTCTCCTCCTTCCCTTCTCCCTCCATTGAAGTCAGGAGAGAATCTGAAAATAGTCATTTATACCTTGACATGAATTTAAAGCTCTCTGATTGTATCTCACAAGGACCTTATCTTCAGCTATAAAATAAAAAAGTACTGGCCAGTACTTTAAGCAGCTTTTAAGACAGGTAGGAAAGATATTTCAGGGAACATGGGAACCTACATCTGGGAATCACTTAAGCAGACAGCTCCTTTGAAACACTCATATACCAGGGCTCTTTCTGCTTACAGAGCTGGACCCTATGGACAGTGAGATAAATGGTCCACAGTTATTCATCTGAGGGGCTTTCCCCTACCCCCTACTTCTCTGGTGGCTATTCTGCCATCACCCACTTTCCTAGGCCAGAACTTGGTGACATTCATGTAACCCAGGAAGGCTGGATCACGGGAAGTGGAGAACGGGCTGTGCTGATGATTTATTAAACTCTGTGGCTTCTTACTCCTCCACAAGACTCCTCATCAGAGGGTGCGGCTTGGGTCATGCTGGGCACTCAGCAGCTTTGTGGTGGGTATCGGTTTGTGCTTCCTCTCCCTTGCTTTCGATTCAGGGCTTTCCTGTTGCAGTCTGAGCAGTTCTATTTAACCGCAGCCCCACAGCAGCTACCACTGCATGCAAACTGGATCCAATGAGGGGCAAGTGCAGGGTAACTAGAGGGGAAGTGTTGAGAGGTAAGACAGGACAGCAGTAGAAGCCAACTGGAAATGAACAAAAAATTCCAAAGACAGAATGTCATGATGAATAATCATCAAGGAAACATCCCAGTAACTTAAAAAATATGTTCCAGTTTATATTCAGCAATGGTAAAAGTCAATCCTGATCTAAGTTAATTAGTTCAAATACATTTTTCATTAGAACATACCCTTGGATGGTATTTTTCAGAGAAATAAGATATACATCAGCTGGGATAAGATTAATTTGGGTTTTAATTCAAGAGTTAATTTAGAATTAAGAGTCCAAATTCAATTATGATTGAGGAATCAGAGAAATGACAATTTGGGGGTAGAATTTAGACTAGGTATGTTTGAGGTTCTGATACAGCATTCCAGGGAAAGGAAAGAGTATTTGTGAAGGTCAAGAAGCAAGAGGAAGCGGTATATATTTGAAACACTGGAATCCAGTGGGAGTGGAGCACAGACTGACGGCAGGTAGGCAGGTTGCCAATCACAAAGAGCTTATAAGCCATGCTAAGGAGTTTGAGCTCTAGCCTAAGGACAGTGGGAAGAAAGTAAATTTTAACTTGCTTAAACAGAGGAGGTGAATTTATCAGAATTACATGTATAAAAAACTTTCTGGTGATTGGTAGAAAATGATCCAAGGGGAGAAAAGCTAGAGGCAAGAAACTAGCAAAGAACTGCAGAAATCCAGAGGTGATCACTTAGGCCAGATAGGGATAAAGGTAAGTGGGTAAATCTAAAGGATTAGATTTTACTGGACTTGGTTATTGATGGAAGGTGGAGGGTGAGCAAAAGAGTAATCAAGAATGTACCCTAGGTTTCTGGCTAGAGCATCTGGGTGGATTTGTGACATATATTTAGAGTAGGAACAGTTTGAAGGAGTGTGCTAATATGGTTTCAGGAATTTCCAGGTGGAGAGATTCTAGAAGGCAGTGAGTCTGGAGGTAGGAGAAGTAGAGATTTGGAAGTCATTGGCATAGAGATCTCAACAAAAGCCATGAAAGGGGATGTGACTTCTCAGAGAAAGTGTAAAGGAAAGAGACTGACATAGGATGGGTCTTAAGGAACAACAACACTAGAGAAAGAGGAACTTGCAAAGGATATTGAAGAGCCACGATTACAGCAGGAAGATAATAACTGTGGAAACCGAAGGAAGATGGTGAGTCTGTCAAGGAGGTCAATAGTATCAGAAGCTGTGCAGAGTCAAGTAAGATAGAGAAGGACATATCCATTGGTTCTGGTAATATTGGGGGGTGGGGGAGATTACTGTGTTTAGTGAAAGCCCTTTCAACCCTTCAACGCTGTGGGAGCCAATGCTGATTAGACTGGGTTGAAAGTGAGGGTGAAGTAAAGAATTAGGAACAACTAAGTAGACAGCTCATTCATTGAGGCACACATACCCTCTACTTCAAAAGGCCTTCAACATGGCTGCTACTTGGGAAAATCTTGCTCATTCCAAGGATATGGCCAAAGTAAAGGGGAATGATAAACAAAAATCTGAGACAATCTCTTTTTTTCCAAGACAAATTCAGCCAAGGCTGGAAGTCAGGAAGTGAGTGACATATTGTGTGTTCACCAGACAAGAACGTTCAACCAATAAAGAAGGCCCATACACCCCCTGGTGCCAATGTGGGGGTGTTGGTCTACAGCAAGCCAAGAATGTGATGTAATTCTTAAGAACAGGAAGAGGTTTAGCTGGAATGGAAAGAAGACTCTGACTTGGAGGTGGCAAAACGGGGGTAGAGCGAGAAACAGATCATTTTTTTCAAAAGTGCAAGAGCCAGAAATGAACCAACAAAAGCAGAAGAAAATGAAAACCTGTAACTGGAAGTCTTTCTACCCCATCTCCAATTGCAGTAGAGCAGACCAAAAAAGCATCAGATTCTGAATCAGCTCTTCTATCATTTATTAGGAAAGGGAAAATACCCACCCCTCGGGACTCTCGTCATCTGAGGCACCTCCCTGCACTTTTCTAAGCAAAGAGCAGCTATTCTGCTTACACATGAGAAAATTTATCTGTAAAACGGTGACCGCGGCATATATGCTATTAAGAACAATTCAAAAACAACAACAAAAAAGATCAGTTTAAACGTTAGCTGCTGAGTCCTTAGAAAGTCTAAAAGCACAAGGATATTTTAAAACAAACTGAAATAATAAAAAATAAGAAAGATCAGATAGAGATGATACAGATAGTATTTGCTCCAAATGGCACAGACAAACTCCATGACAGACATTTGGACACCTTCAGAAATCATTCCTTGGACTTAGCCAGGCATCTTAAATGGAAAGAATCAGGCCTGAACATCTTACTTTTCTATTGAAACCATTTTTGTTAAAAAACCAGTGCAGCGTGAGATGTAAAAATCTGGGGTTAAATGGAAAAACTGGCTGTGGATGAGAGGACGGGTTCTAGTTACACAGGTCAAATGAGATTAAAGAAACAGCCCCAATTATTTTCTTCAGATTACAGAGAAGGAAAATATCTGAAATGAGTGACTGCTTGTTATGGCATTTATAGTAACGGGATTTCCCTCATCTGTTGTCACCTAAAAGATCATTAATTTTTAAGGGCTGTTGTTCTCTTTACAGTACAGTTGTTTTCCTCTCAAGGAAATACTGCTTCACTTTGAGGAAGTGGTGAAAACTCCTCAGATTGGAATTTTGCTGCCCTCTTCTGGAAACAGCAGATCATGGCCTGAGAAGTGGACTGTGCAAAAGCATCTTAAATACTGCAGTATGGATCATGGAGAAAGCAAGAGAGTTTCAGAAAAACATCTATTTCTGCTTTATTGACTATGCCAAAGCCTTTGACTGTGTCGATCACAATAAACTGTGGAACATTCTGAAAGAGATGGGAATCCCAGACCACCTGACCTGCCTCTTGAGAAACCTGTATGCAGGTCAGGAAGCAACTGTTAGAACTGGACATGGAACAACAGACTGGTTCCAAATAGGAAAAGGTGTACGTCAAGGTTGTATATTGTCACCTTGCTTATTTAACTTATATGCAGAGTACATCATGAGGAACGCTGGGCTGGAAGAAGCACAAGCTGGAATCAAGATTGCCGGGAGAAATATCAATAACCTCAGATATGCAGATGACACTACCCTTATGGCAGAAAGTGAAGAGGAACTCAAAAGCCTCTTGATGAAAGTGAAAGAGGAGAGTGAAAAGGTTGGCTTGAAGCTCAACATTCAGAAAACAAAGATCATGGCATCTGGTCCCGTCACTTCATGGGAAATAGATGGAAAAACAGTGGAAACAGTGTCAGACTTCGTTTTTTTGGGCTCCAAAATCACTGCAGATGCTGATTGCAGCCATGAAATTAAAAGACGCTTGCTCCTTGGAAGGAAAGTTATGACCAACCTTGATAGTATATTAAAAAGCAGAGACATTACTTTGCCAACCAAGGTCCGTCTAGTCAAGGCAATGGTTTTTCCCGTGGTCATGTATGGATGTGAGAGTTGGACTGTGAAGAAGGCTGATCGCCGAAGAATCGATGCTTTTGAACTGTGGTGTTGGAGAAGACTCTTGAGAGTCCCTTATACTGCAAGGAGATCCAACCAGTCCATTCTAGAGGAGATCAATCCTGGATGTTCATTGGAGGGACTGATGCTAAAGCTGAAACTGCAATACTTTGGCCACCTCATGCGACGAGTTGACTCACTGGAAAAGACTCTGATGCTGGGAAAGGTTGGGGGCGGGAGGAGAAGGGGACGACGGAGAATGAGATGGCTGGATGGCATCACCGACTCGATGGACATGAGTTTGAGTGAACTCCGGGAGTTGGTGATGGACAGGGAGGCCTGGCGTGCTGTGATTCATGGGGTCGCGGAGAGTCGGACACGACTGAGCGACTGAACTGAACTGAACTGAGCCAGACTCTGTGTGCACGCATTCTCAGTTGCTCAGTCATGTCTTTTATGGGACCTCATGGACTATACAGCCCGCCAGGGTCCTCTGTCCATGGGATTCTCCAGGTAAGAATACTGGAGTAGGTTGTCATTTCTTCCTCCAGGGGATCTTCCTGACCCAGGGATAGAGCCTGCATCTCCTGGGGCTCCTGCAATGGCAGGACTCTACCACTGAGCCACCTTAGAGTGTAGATCAAACCTCACTGCCTACCTACACTAATTGTGGGGGAATCCCTGAGAGCAGTAGGGCGGGTGCAAACCACTATCGGTTGGGCAAAACTAACCCTTAGCCAGTTTATTTCTTGCATGGTAAATAAGGTCTTACTTTACATGGCATCTGGGTCAAGGTAATTAGCACTGAACTAGAGTCACTTTGTCTGATGACAAATTGGTAAGGACTTAAGTGACATGAAAAGCTCATTTAATATTATCCATTATACATAAAAGCAACCATAGGCCCTGAGGTCAACAGGAAACATTTCCAGACCAGTCTGCCCTGACTTTTGTGCTTTCAAGTCTAATTTGATTCAACGTCCTACTCTTCACCCTTTTATCTTGAAATTGTTTCTGCCTTAAAGAACCAATTTCATTTGCTGTATTATCTTTCTTCCTTATCTTCCTGTTGGTCTCTTTCGTTCTGACTTTTTAATGTGCCTCTTTCCTTCCAATTCCCTTATTAGGCCTACACCATTTTACCCCATGTTTTCCCATTCTATTATGTGTATATCCATGACTTGAAGAACAGTCTAGTTCCAGAAAACATGTGCATAAGTTTTTCATAATTCAATGGCACTCATTCTACAGTTATTTGTTGAGTACCTCCAACACGTCTCTGTATCGAGCGTCAATGAGTCAAAGACATGACTGTCAATCAGGTTAGGGGACTCACATGGTATACAGCCAAGGAGACAAGTACACAGACTGCTATTTTTAATTGGTAGGTTCTATGCTGGAAATCCTGGATGTTCATTGGAGGGACTGATGCTAAAGCTGAAACTGCAATACTTTGGCCACCTCATGCGACGAGTTGACTCACTGGAAAAGACTCTGATGCTGGGAAAGGTTGGGGGCGGGAGGAGAAGGGGACGACGGAGAATGAGATGGCTGGATGGCATCACCGACTCTGTGGACAGGAGTTTGAGTGTACTCCGGGAGTTGGTGATGGACAGGGAGGCCTGGCGTGCTGTGATTCATGGGGTCGCGGAGAGTCGGACACGACTGAGCGACTGAACTGAACTGAACTGAACTGAACTGATGCTGGAAATACAAGTGCATTGCTATGGGAGGTTTGAAACCACAACTTTTCTCAGGTTGGTAGGAAGGAGGATGTGAGAATGTTAGGCTTTAAAAGAGGTGTTAGAGCTGGGTCTTCGAGATGAGCAGAACTTTAGTAGGTTGGAAATGAAAAGGAATAAGGCACACACACAAAAAGTTCTGGAGAGTAGGTACCAACGAGCCAAGGTAACGGGGTAACTTGACTGATTAGAGAAAGCTAGAGAATTAGGTGTGGATGAAACAGAGGTGGTGGGGAGTGGCAGATGGGGCTGAAAAAGATATGAGGTCACACTGTATTCTATAGGAAATGGGGCATGATTGGCTCTTTATGAAAATCTTTGGTATTAATAACTTAGTAATACTGGGATAAAAGAGGGACATGTGTAAGGAGGCTGCAGGAGACCAACTTAAAGAGCTTGAACGAGAGCTTGAATCTTAGGCCAAAAAGAAGAGAAGTGATAAATGATGCACATATTGGAGGTTAAGAAAACCAAGTTTTAACAGTTGAGAGGTAGTAGGAGAAAACTGAGGAGTTATATGCAATTCCTGACTTGCAGCTGAGGTAAATGAGTGGCAGGTGATATCTGAAAGTTAGAAATGCCTTAGGAAGCATAGGATAGGTTTTAACTTTAAAGGCAATAAGATGTTTTAAGTGCACTGAAGTTTTATGGAATACTCAAAACACAGATATCCAACAAGCAGCAAAATAACTGGGTCTAGATCTCAGTGTGAGCACAGACAGGCACATTTGGAGCTATCTGTAACACAAATGAGAGCTGAAGCCCCAAATACTGAACACAAATTAGTGGAGCTTGTTCTTGAAGAATTCTTGTAGTGTTTGTAATATTGTGTAAAGGGATTCCCTAAAGCAGGGGCATAACTGCATGACTGATAAGAGAACACAGTATGTTATGAAATCAACAGAAGGGAAGATAAATTAAGATATAAGATATAAAAATAATGAGTAAGTCTAACAGTAAAAGCAGCATCTAGGGAAATGAAGTAAAATGGGAAGGAATAGAAAATGTGGGGCGGGGGGAGAGAATGAGCAAAAGGACATAAGAAAAAAGAGGGAGATTTATTTTAAAAAATCATTTTGCTAAATCTTAAATGAATCAGATGTAGAAAAATGCTGAGTTAACATTAAGATCAAATGTAAAGGAGCAAATAAAATGTGTTACAAACCAAGAATGAGACAAGGCCAACAAGAACCCAAGAGTAAAAATTATTAAAAAGGAATAAAGGGAAAAATGACAGATAAGGAAATGAAAGAGAAATAGAAACAATAAAATGAAATTGTATATATATATAAAACAAAAACCTTTTCCAAAAATAAAAACTAACCTTACAGGACAAAGTGAAATAGTGCTTAGAACAAGCACGTCTACATCATAATTTAGGAATAAACAGTATATGTAGTGGTTGGATGCCTATCAGTGCTGGATCTGAACCTAAGTACTTCAACTTGCTGTGTGACCTTGGGCAACCTGGGAAAATGGTTATGAGGGGACTACAATAATAAATGTAAAATGCCTAATAATGTGCTCAGTTAATGAAGGTTATGGAAGAAAAAAAAATTAGTCCAGTTTTTCCAACAATTTTTCTAATCTAAAACATGGATTCAATTACAGCACTCGAAATAAACTTTATTAGAACAGAGTGATTAAACTGCTCAAGACAGCTGACTGTTGGGTCAACCCTACCTGTAATGATTAAAAGGGTGTGGGACTCAATTTGCTCCTTCTACCTCAAACTATGTCACACATGCTACAAATTCTTCTTTGGGGACTTTTAAAAAGTACAAGCTATTTGGTTCAAGCAGTTAATGTGCAATTTATAGTAGTAAAATCTGTACAACCTCTGTCTTTGCCTTTTTGCTGAGCTAAAAAGATGACCATGTACAGCTCAGTCACTTCTGCTAAATACACTAAAAAACGCCTTAACTGTGTGACCACCACCATTCAGGCTTACCCACTGGCTCAGATGGCAAAGAATCTGCATGCAATGCAGGAGACCCAGGTTCAATCCCTGGGTCTGGATGATCCCGAGAAGGGCATGGCAACCCACTCCAGAATTCTTGCCTGGAGAATTCCATGGACAGAGGAGGCTGGTGAGCTACAGTCTACGGGTCACAAAGTGTCAGACATAATTGACAACCCCTTCTCCAGGGGATGTTCCTGACCCGACAATTGAACTCCCTCACTGCAGGCAGATTCTTTACCATCTGAACCACCAGTGAAACCCAAAGGAATACGATCCCCCAAAATGCGCCTCATTCTTTTAACTCATGACTTTGCACAAGTCACTGACTCTGTATGGGAAGTCACGCTCACCTTCTCTTACCACCCTCCTAGACACAGTAAATTAGGTGTCCTTTTTAAATGTGTCCTTGATAACCCTGAACAGTATTTATCACATTCTATTTTAGATGTCTGTTTGGTTGCTGGTTCATTCCACCTAGTTAGATCTTCGCACTTCCTCCAATAAAGAACACAAGTAGAAGCCATATTATGACAGTCCTGCTCTCTCATTTTCTGCCATCATAATCATAAACTACTTTCTTATCCCTTTGTTTCTCATCCCCCACCCCATATCATTTTTTAATTAACCCTCTGAATTTAGGTAGGAATGTATCTAGAATATGTGCATGTAAATTAACTATAGTAGATAACAAAGCTTCACACTGAAGGGAACATTCTAGAAGTATTTATTTCATTGCTGACCACTTGGTTGCAGCATGCAACTCTCAACAACGAGCTGCCACTCACTCTCCACTTCTAAAGAAGTACCAAATGCTATGGTACTACTATTTAGGTTTTCAGCCTTTCAAAGGCTTTTATTACCAACATCATTACTTAGGGACAAGACTTTTAGGGACTTCAAGCACTTATTCTCTATAAAAAGTAACTTATTTCATGCACAAAACTCCAATTGGCAGACAGAGGTCCAAAGTGGGAAGAAAACATTTTTATTCTAGTTCTATAAATTATCAGGAATAAAATAAGCATTTCTCCTTGCCTTGTTTTAAAGAAAAAGATTTTTTTTTCCTCTATCAGGAATCAGAACAGTAGGTTTGATGATCCTGAGTTATAAAATTGCTTACTGGTCAAAGTTCTTTCCAAAGATCTTAAGAAGTAAGAAGCTGGTTCATTTTCCTGTACAATTTAAAGAAATATTTGCAGTATGTGTAGGAATTAGAGGTTATATTGCAGACTCTTGTGACAATATTTAAAAGGCCTATTCTCCCCATTTAAAAAATCCTACCTCAGAAGGTAAAAGGAAATTCTCATTATCCCTGAGCAAAAAAGGGAAAAATCAGGAACTTTTATTTGTTAACAGAATCTACTGTAAATGAGTTGCCTATCTCTAAAACATTCTTAGAGAATTACATAACTGAAGCATATATGAGGTGCTCTCAGATTTTCTTAAATAAATATATTTAGAAGTTTGAGTAGTTGCTCTGAAAAATTTCAGTTTAATTAACTATGCAACTGATTATCTTCCATTTTGAAATTTGAGAATATACTGAGAGGACAGTTATGGGACAAGAAACTATAGGGCTCAGAGCAATTTAAAAAACCTTAGCAAGTTGTGGCAGAAGGAAGAGTGGGGAAAATCGCAGTGAAGAAGTGAGGAAAGAGAACAAAGCTGCTGTGATGAGCTGGCCTGTCTTCCCACTAAGTCAGGGGCCTCTG
Organism: Moschus berezovskii; assembly: GCF_049115385.1. NCBI lineage: Eukaryota > Metazoa > Chordata > Mammalia > Artiodactyla > Moschidae > Moschus > Moschus berezovskii. Next base: position 99,890,179 of record NC_142463.1, read on the forward strand.
GCTATATGCTATACTCACTCTTATATTAATATAAACCAGATGCAGAAAAATAAAATCAAGAATGTCCCAAACTAATTTTAAGTCTTTTAAGAGTAAATGACAGAAAACATTTTTGCTTCTTAATCAAGGTATGCTATAATATAATTTCAAGGCATCTTAGTATAATTCATTTAACCCTAAAGCAATTGTGCAATAAGCAAATTATCATAAATGAAAAACAAGGTTAACTTCCTACAGGGGCCAATAGACAGGGTATCTTGCAGCACAGCAATTAACCTTCACATACTGGAGTCTTGTTTAAAAGGCCATCAAACAACTCAGATTCCTGAAAATCACAAATGTCACCAACAAAAGGAATGTTCATTAAACAGAGACAAAAAACTTCCTGAAGGGCTGCCTTCTCTGAAGGGATTTCAGACTTGCTAGCATAGGTTGGTTAAGCCAAATCTCACTGACGGCTCCATTAGAGAATGAGAATGCCCCAGTCAGTGCTGTTTGAAAAATGTAAAACACTGGGAGGGGAAAAAAACAAATAAAACAATCTACTGTTCCCTAATGTATATGGCTTAGCACCCAGAGAAAGCCTCTGCCCCGGAAAGACACTTTCTATATAGGGCTAAGCTTCATTAAATGAGGTGTAATCTTTCATTTTCAGGACATGTCTTTTCTTGCAAGGTCTTTAGAGGCAGAAGTTCCACTTGGATTCTAATACACATCTCTGTGCGCTCAGCTTCCTGAAAACATACACCTGCCGGGTTCTAGGTTCTCCCTTGCCAGTGACTGGATTCACTACTTCACAGCCACCAGAAGCGCACATACACTATTAACATGATGAAAAATACAGCTACTGCTGCAAGTTTGGCGTAAGTGGAACGCATGTTCAAGTACTTCGCATCCTGGCGGTATTTCTTGGATAGACTGGACAAATTGTTAGCCTTCGAATCCAACGCTGTCAAAAGGGAAAAAAAGGATAACATTAATTAGTCCCTTAAAGTATTTTATCAACTGTATTAAGAACAAAAATAACCCAAATGAGTAGCCCTACTTCAAATCATGAAGCTTAAATTATCTTTTTTTTTTTTAAAAGGGTAAGGTTGTATACACTGATTAACTCATGATCCCGAAGCACTGTGAAATCTACAATGCATTTTCAAATAATCAGTTCAACTTATGTTCAAATTCTTGAGGCTGTAGAGTGAGTCCAAGGTCTGGCCTCAGATCCTAGTTCAACTCTCAACTGTACTAATCACATGATACTGGGCAACTCAGCCTAAGACCCAACTTCTTTGTCTATAAAAATAGGGAATATATAATAATAGTAACCATATCATAGTATATCTGTAAAGTGAGCACAATGCCTACATAATTGTAAACACTTGATAAATGTTAGCTGATAGCAACTATCTTCATAATCTCTTAATGGTTTAAATCATATTTTCTCATATTTTGACAAATGATAATCCAGGTAAGATGAAAAATGCAGGTAACCAGAAAATTCAATGAACCAGACACTGAGCATTAAGCTGTATCTCAACAGTGACTACTACCAAATTTCTAAAACTTTCCACATGGTAAAGACTATTATTATGAAGATAACACCATCAGAAATTGTATTTTAGCAGACATAGGACAATCACAGGTGCTAGAAAACCACCAATATCTACTAAATTAAGCTTTTTAGAATCTTCTGCAAAGTTTGTTTTCCTATACGAACATTTGTAATGTCATTATCTTCTTTTAACTGTTAACTAAGCACTTAGAGAAATAGCCAGATATACATACGCTAAACTGGGCTTAAAATATATGGCATATTTTTAATAATAAAAACAAACTCTCAGTTTGGCATAAATTCTAATCAAACTTTTCACTTCTTTAAATTTCTGAGAAACTATTTTGCAATCTGAATCTATTTGGTCTTCCTTGGAGAATGCTTTTGGACTATTTGGAGTTGCTTAATAGGGACTGGTTTTGATTGAGAAATGTGGCATTACTTAATAACACGGGCATGTTAGCCATTTTGAAATTAGTAACTTGTCCTGTAAGAAAAGCACCTTGTCATGCAAAAAAAACAGTTAAGGGATGAGAAATAGCCATGACAACACTGCAAGGAGTCTTTCCAGTCAGTTTAACAGACTGGACAGATGTTTTTAACTACTACAGTGTTTCTTACTATATTCCTAGTGCCTAGAACAGGATCTGGCATATAGTCAGTGCTCAATAAATATTTGCTAAATGAATCTAAACCTGCTGAGAAAAACTGGGAAGAGAAATAAATATTATGTCATATAAAGTAAGCAACAGTTACGAGAATTTCTTTACATATGAACACTGTAAACACATGGTATCATAAAAACAAAGCTATTGCTTAGAGAAGTCTTATTCAGCAAATATTTATGTTGCGGGCACCATGAGAAGTGCTAGAGGATACAGTTATGATCAAAATGTACATGATCCCTGTACCTGTGCCATCTACACTGCAGTAGAGTGACACATCTCTGAATAAAAAAGTAAAACCTATGACTTAAAAGAAACAGGTATATTTAGGTAGTAAAAAAGGCACAATTTGATCTTACTAAAAGAACCCACAGAAACTATTCTTGGGTCTTAAATGCAAAGCTGACTAGCTCTAAAACAAAAAGAGAAAAAAGTATAAAAGATAGATTCTTATTACGGAGAAGCTTAAAGAGGAAGAAACCTATTTTTGAGGTGGGCTAATTTTCCCACTGTCTTCATTTATGCCCTGTTCAGATATGCTTTTTCTTCCTCTTAAAATATCACTCTTCACTCCTTCCTAATTTATCAAAATTCAACAAATCTTTCCTGTTCACATATCTATTTCCTTCTACATTCTTTTAGCTCTTATTGTCTATATATCTATGTGCTCAGTCGTGTCTCATTCTTTGTGACCCCATGGACGATAGCCTGCCAAGCTCCTCTGTCCACGGGACTTCCCAGGCAAGAATAATGGAGTGGGTTGTCATTTCCACCTCCATCGGATCTTCCTAACCCTGGGAATGAACTCACATCTCCTGCACTGGGCAGGCACATTCTTCACCACTGAGCCACCTGGGAAGCCCATATGAATCTACATAATGATTTACAACTATCATTCTCTGAAGATGAACAAGGACTCCATGGACCAACAGATTCTGTCAGTACTAGCAGTGTAGAAAGCTAGTAAGCTACTTTTAGTAAGCTATTTCTTAGCTTTGAGTAAGCTACTTTTCTGAGTCTTTGCTTCTTTTATCTGTAAAACTGGTTTGATACCACCCACTTCACATGGGATTACTCTAAAGAATAAATAAAATATATGCAAAGTCCCCCTACCACATTGCCTAGCACAATGTAAACGTTCAACTGATGTTTGTTACTCTGTGACAATGTTCTTTATCTTCCAAATCACATGAAGTTTCTTAAGGGTAAAAATGTACTTCGTTTTTAATCAGCATATCAACACCATAGCAATTAGCAAAGCACTAGAAGGAAATCCCATACGCTTTTGATTAATTGAGCAGTTTATAAATTTTGGCTTTAAAAAAGTTTCCCATACTGGTTTACTTTATCCTGAGGAGAACCTGTGAGTCTGCTACGATGAAAGTTTATCCAAAAACGGATGTTTAAAGAGTATGAAGCTATACACTGGGGCAATTGCTGACTATAAACATGAAGGTTAAAATCTGAAGTTCATAATAAAGGAAAACCCATTTATTCACTGGAGAAGGGAATGGCAACCCACTCCCTATTCTTGCCTGGAGAATCCCAAGGACAGAGGAGCCTGGCGGGCTACAGTCCATGGGGTCACAAAGGGTAGACATGATTGAAGTGATTTAGCATGCATGCATTTAATCATGAATATGTAACAAGGCTGAATTTTAAAAATATACATTAAGGCAACTACCTGTGATGATTACTGTGAAAGAAATAAATATATAAAATAGATATAAAACACAGAGTATATGCTCACATTAAACACTTAGGTAACATTTAAACATTAGTTATATATTTTAGGTAAATTAGTACACACACATATACATACCCCATGTGCTAAAAAACATTACATGCTTTTTTATATTATGTAAAATATGTAAGTGTTTTAAGAATTTGAAGGAGTAAGATTAATGCATTATGGGCTGTAAGGATCAGAGAAGGCTTCTTTGAAGAGGCAGTTCTTATCTAGAGTTTAAGGAAGGTCCAGGATGATGAAGACACTGACCTGGCTGAGACAGAATGTTTGTGAACCAGGGAGAATGAAACACTTTTGCAATCTCCTTATCTTCCACAACAGAGAATAAAGTGCCTTGCACATTGGCTGCTAAGTGGCTTCAGTTGTGTTCAACTCTATGCGACTCTATGGACTGTAGCCCACCAGGCTCCTCTGTCCACGGGATTCTCAAGGAAAGAAAACTGGAGTGGGTTGCCATTTCCTCCTGCAGGGGATCTTTCTGACCCAGGGACCAAACCCATGTCTCCTGTGGCTCCTGTACCGCAGGTACATTTTTTAATGCTGAGCCACTGGGGAAGCCCGCCTTGCACATTATGAGTATTCAATTAATAATGACTGGATGAATGAAAAGTTGAGACCAGACTAGATCTTGTAGTCAAGGTCTAGAAGTTTTTCTGCAGAGGAACGCCTTGATAAAATGGTATTTTATAACAGTTGATCTGGCAGCAGTAAAGACTCCTGAAGCAGCTACTTATGAAACCATTGCCATAAACCTTTGACAATATCCTCTCATTCTTCTTTTCATTTTCCTTAACTTATGTGTTTCTATAAATACTAATCTAATTTGGTAAATACCTGGGAAACAGTAATTGTTTCTTACATGGAATGAAACTTTACACTGTTCCAACTCAATAGAAACTAACCACACTAGGAAGAAACATATCATATTGGAAGCTTGTAATGTAATCCATTTTGGAGAAATGAATTCTTAATAGTACTAGATAGAATCTGACAACATAAACAGTAACCCCAAATAAAATATCCTTGCCTATGGAATAAGAACCACTTGCCCATAGGACTCGTACTGCTTTTAGATACCTGAAAGTGCTTCTCCCCGTTGTAACACTTCTTCAATATTCGCGACCATGATTCTCTGCACATCTTGCAGTTCAGTGTTGATGGAGCCTAGGTTTCTCCGAGCACGACTGTCAATGTAAAGCTTCTTGGTTTTCTGAATGTAGGTATCTATAATGATGAAGAAAAGTGACTATTAACAACTTCTTTTATGTCCATCAAAGAAGTAGGAAAGAGTATATTCTGAGTTTAGTCCTGGTTCTGCAACTGTCCATAATTAACCAGACTCTTGAGTGAGTATCAAATGTGACAGGGAATTTCCCAAAATATTACTACAAAACTGCATGCTCATTCATGTTTGCCAATGTCTGAATATCATAAAACTATGAAAAGAATAATTAATAAAGATTGTATTTTCAACTTTTAGCTAAAATCTTAAGATAATGTATTGGCTACCCTTTATTCACCTCTTTAGACTTCCTCCTAACCTTCTGCACCCTGCTTTCTGCTTTGGGAAGCTAACTTGCATGAATTATATCAATGGGTTCCTTGCCGTCTCGCTTCCAATTAGGTTCAGCCAAAGAGGACACCCCAAGAGTAGGGAATGAGAGCGGACAGTGATGTCAAAGTATTTATTCCTCTATCTCCTCCCTGTGAAGTCATCTTGGGCTGGTAGTATCCCTCCATGAAAAGTTACTGCTCCTTTGAAATTGGCCTTTTCTACAAATGTTCTCCTTCCAAGTTCCAGAAACTGCTCTTATCCATTTAAGCCTAGAGTTGATAACAATTACCATGCTACTGGTCTCAGGTTACTGTACCTTACAATTCATCTATAACCCATTCATATCTCTGTATACAATCTTTTAAGCTAATTTGAGGATACCAACTATTTCCTGTGTGACTTTGGTACAGCGGTCTTTATTTTTTTCTTGGCTTTACTGAACTCCTATTGCCTACAAAAATAAAAACTGCAAAACGAGACATGATAAAATTACCACTTGGAGAGTTTAGTTTTGAAACACTGTAATGCTTTGCTATAATACATTTTCTTTATTTCTAGAAAGCAAGAGGACTCATTTATGTAGCAAACTTGAAGCACTTCAGAAATCTAGAGGTAGTATTCAAAACCAGTTTCTTTTTTAACTAAAAATGTCAATGATGTAATTTAATCATACTTGTTCTCCCTTCTTCTATTTATAGGACATTTCCTTTGATCTGCCGCCATCCTATATTTTACCAGCTCTGAGGAGTAATGAGTCTTTCGATAATTCGTATACAAATATGGACACCCATGCTCACTACTTCTGCCTGCATGAACTGTTGTGCCCCAATACCAGATATCTTTTAGTTCTTAAATTAGAGGATCTTGTTCTATTAAAAGAAACAAAACACCATTCTTTCCGATTTCCAAATTCTGATCTCCATAAAATGAGTCTCACTGTGCGTGCATGTGTGTGGGGGGGTGAAGACACTGAATTGGGAAAAAGAAGAACTCAGCAATTACATGTCAACTGGATCTTCAGACAATTTTTTACCCTAATGAAGAATCAAAACAAATTACAAAAAAGAGCAAAGGGCAACAAGCTCTATGGGGAAAATATCAAAAGGCCAGAGAAAATTATTAATACTTATGAGAAGGGAGTCTCATTCACTCAAAAGGAAAAAAGACATGAAATAGGAGAGGAGGCAGAATCCAAAACATTAGCAGGCAAGCTTTAAAAAAAAAAGTCAAAATTATACCAATAGCTTCTCTACATTGTCTACTCCCCTGATAGAGAAGTAAGGCACAAAAACTTACCAAACTCAATAAAGGAGTAGGGTCTAGACACAGTCGGCACCTTCTTCCCATGCTGTTCATCAAATTCTGAGTGTAAATCTTCTAGGTAGGCAAAAGCCAGCTTCTTAGGGAAGGCAGCCTCACACAGAACCAAATAACATACTCCCTGTTCAATAATGTAACTGAAGAAACAAAAATTTTAAAAAGCAAGAAAAAATTGTTGTAGACTAATAACACTCCCAACAGTCTGAAACAGACTCTCAGTGCCATACAAACTTTTTTTTTGGTTATGCTACACAGCTTGCAGGATCTTAGTTCCCCGACTAGGGATCAAACCCAGGTCCCTGGCAAGGGAAGGGCGGAGCCCTAACCACAGGACCACCAGAAAATTCCTTATACAAACTTGAAAATATTCAAGCCCAAGGCCTTTGAGGCTGATGAAATCAGAAAGTCAATTACAAACCATAAATCACTAGAATTAGAAAACAAACATCTTCCCATTATTAGAAGCATATTCCAAAAGGAATATTTAGGCATATTTATTCATCACGTAATTCTTCAACTAAAATATCTTAATACTTAAGACTTTTTCTTGAAAACTCAGAGGTGTGACACCATCTTCCCTTTGATCGTGTATAGTAAACAAGTAATAATATACACACATTTAAACTTCTTCCATCTGTAAGAACTGTGGAACTGGAAATTTTTGTGAACGCTAAAAAGTTAGAAGTTAATGTCACAATGATTACTGGGTACAGAAAATAACAATCTCAGGGCTAATAATATTTCCTAATTTCTAGGGTAGAAGAACTCTGTATTAACTGCAAATTATTCAATAACAGAACTGACTCCTCTTGTAAGAGTGAGCTCCCTGGCAGCCCTAGTTCAGTTCAGTCACTCAGTCATATCTGACTCTTTGCAACACCATGAACTGCAGCATGCCAGGCTTCCCTCTCCATCACCAACTCCCGGAGCTCGCCCAAACTCATGTCCATCATACTGTCCCTGGCAGTCTGGAGGAGGCTATATTACTGCATGTCTGAGATATTTTTGGAAAGAGGCTGGCTACTCAGTGGTTTTCAAATGACTTTTTAGCCACAGCACTCTTTATTTGAGCCAAAATTATATCCAAAAGAAATATGTATAGCAAATAAAGTCAGAAGTTTTTTAGTTTAAGTAGCAGTTTAAGCGGAGAAGGCAATGGCAAGCCACTCCAGTACTCTTGCCTAGAAAATCCCATGGATGGAGGAGCTTGGTAGGCTGCAGTCCGTGGGATCGCTAAGGGTCAGACACAACTGAGCAACTTCACTTTCACTTTTCACTCTCACACATTGGAGAAGGAAATGGCAACCCACTCCAGTGTTCTTGCCTGGAGAATCCCAGGGACAGGGGAGCCTGGTGGGCTTCCGTCTATGGGGTCACACAGAGTCGGACACGACTGAAGTGACTTAGCAGCAGCAGCAGCAGCAGTTTAAGGGCCCAAAGCATTACACACATCCCCCATCCCTTTCCTTTCTATGTGGCTTCTAAGGCACCCTAGAACTCCACAGAATGGAGTCCCCCTTCCTGAAAACTTGCTTCCTTCTCTCTGCTCTATAGCACTTCTTGTCCTAGGTATCATAGTACAGTTGTTTGCGTATGTGTTTCTCTCTGCTATAAGAGGACAAGCTAAGAACATTAAAGGCCAAGACTTAATACACGGTCTGGCAAAGAATACATCTTTAGCAAACAGCTCTTGGATGCAAATAAGGGAAGACATAAGATTATAAAGGAGGCAGAAGAAAATCTCTTTTCAATTCTATGAGATTTTTCCTAGGTCATTTGTTCCTAACCCATGGTAAAGATAAAAAATACTATATTATAATTGAGCATCTCTAACATTATTTAGAAAGGAAATAATGTGAAAGGAAAGCTATGACCAACCTAGACATCATATTAAAAAGCAGAGACATTACTTTGCCAATAATGGTCCGTCTAGTCAAGGCTATGGTTTTTCCAATGGTCATGTATGGATGTGAGAGTTGGACTATAAAGAGAGCTGAGCGCCAAAGAATTGATGCTTTTGAACTGTGGTGTTGGAGAAGACTCTTGAGAGTCCCTTGGACTGCAAGAAGATCCAACCAGTCCAACCTAAAGGAGATTAGTCCTGAGTGTTCACTGGAAGGACTGATGTTGAAGCTGCAACTCCAATACTTTGGCTACCTGATGCGAAGAGCTGACTCATTTGAAAAGATCTTGATGCTGGGAAAGATAGAAGGCAGGAGGAAAAGGGGACGACAGAGGATAAGATGGTTGGATGGCATCACTGACTCAAAGGACATGAGTTTGGGTAAACTCTGGGAGTTGGTGATGGACAGGGAGGCCTGGCGTGCTGCGGTCCATGGGGTTGCAAAGAGTCGGACATGACTGAGCAACTGAACTGAATTGAACATTATTTAATGTTGAAATAACTTACAAAACCTAACGTTCACTATTTTCTTAACCAATAGGCCAGAGTCTTGTTTTGGTTTTGATTCTGTATACTTGTTTGCTTGTTCTTGATGAGTAGAAGGTTGGTTGTTTGAGTTAAACACAATAGGTTCTTCCCAGGTCTATATTATCTCAGTATCTGAGTTCCTAACATACTAAGGATTATTTAGCTTATCCTTTCTTATTTTCCTCTGATCTTCTTGTCCTCTTTTTTCTTTTTTAATCCTGCCTGTTTTAGCACCTTCAAACCTGACATATAATTAAACACTTAATACCAATTATTTGTAGGTAATTTGAGACCCAATAAGAGTCCCTTTGATCCTTCTCTCATCTGTATGCATTGTCTATAACCACTGATTTGCTGTTGTTGTTGTTTAGATGCTGTCATGTCTGACTCTTTGTGACCCCATGGACTGTATCCCGCCAGGCTCATCTGTCCATGGGATTTCCCAGCAAGCATACTGAGTGGGTTGCCGTACCCTTTTCCAACCACTGATTGCTGCTGCTGCTGCTAAGTCACTTCAGTCGTGTCCAACTCTGTGTGACCCCATAGACGACAGCCCACCGGGATTCTCCAGGCAAGAACACTGGAGTGGGTTGCCATTTCCTTCTCCAATGTGTGAAAGTGAAAAGTGAAAGTGAAGTTGCTCAGTGATGTCTGACTCTTAGCGACCCCACAGACTGCAGCCCACCAGGCTCCTCCATCCATGGGATTTTCTAGGCAAGAGTACTGGAGTGGCTTGCCATTGCCTTCTCTGCCAACCACTGATTAGATGCTCTTAAATTATCTTTTATAACTTTTTTTTCTCTAAATAATAAATAATACTTATTGACTATTCTCTATATGCCAGACAAAATGTTAAGTGATATACAGGGATTCTCTCATAAACCTAACAAAACTATGACTCCCTATTTTATAGAGGTAACCGAGGCCTAGAGAAATATATATGAGTTGCTCAAGGTCACAGTGTCAGTAAATGTTTAAGCAAGGGTACTAATCTAAGTGTGTCTGGCTCCAAGAAGCTCCCAAAGCAAAAATTATCTATTACTGCATGATACATATAGCATTTACTAGGCACAAGATAACAGGCTGAATCGCTGTACACAAACTGAATACAGAAACCAAGATTTCAGTTTTGTAGAATTAGAGCCAGGAAAGTTGCCTCCACAGAGTGACTCTATTTTCAAAGTTACCTTTACATTTGAAAAAAGTTACTATTTTCTCAGGTGTAATTACAAGTAATTACTGTATTTCATACTTCAGTTCAGTTCAGTCGCTCAGTCGTGTCCGACTCTTTGCAACCCCATGAATCACAGCACGCCAACTTAAACGATCACAAAGAAATCAAGATTATACTCACTGAAAAGTCATGGCACCAGCTTCCAAGGTGCATCTGGTAGGGGACTGTTCATTCAACTTTCGAAACAGCTGCTTAGCCTGACTCTGGTACTGTTGAAGGTCCCGGCCAGACTGAAAGAAGACACCTTCATTTAAGAATGTTCCACAAAAAAACACAGTAGCAATTGATAAGAAATATCATATTTTGAGGATATGTAAATAAGGTCCTTCATTTACAGGTTAATAATGTTAATAAGATTTATTTTAACAAAATAAAAGTGGCCTACCTTCAGAGGAAAAAAAGGGAGCCAAAACCCTGAGTTTTTCAACAAAGTCACATTAGTTATTTTCTAAAAAGCAAAAATATAAACCTCAACTGCATTTGAGGTACTTGCTGAATCCATTTCCACTATGAGGTCAGTGCCCTTCTAACCCACTTCACTTGCATGGTTACTGGCACAGAATCACACAACATGTTTTATACTCAGAGGAAAATCCTCGGAAAGACAGACAGAATGAATCTCATTTTTATGCTGAAACATCATGTAAAATTGTCCATAAAGTGTTACAGTATTTGGTGCATAAGCAAAACTAAATGTGTGCACCCATCACAGCAAATTACTATGAACACTGTAACCTCAACTAGGTAAAAACAAGTAAGAATAAGAAGGAAGACTGGAAAGTCAAAGCATCCTTTACTAAATAGATCTATTTGGTTTCCAAGTTTGGAATGCAAACATCTGGATAGCAAGGGATATGTTCATAAAAAATGAAAATAGTAACATTTGGATGACAGAATTACAGGCAATATTTTCCCAAACAATTTCTAAATGATTTCACAATTTTTTTTTACAGACAGGAAAAAGTCTACTGGGGGAAATAGCAGAGTCATTTCAAAAGGAGAAAATCATACCTCAATAACCTATTTGACAAAAATGGATAAGAAGTGCACGAAGAGTGAGGAGCAAATACACTTCATTCATCCACACACTGGGGGAAATAAACAACTTCTGCCATGTGATAGGAAGCAATTATTTTAGATTATTTATTCTGAATAGAAAGATATAACACAGTCTCTCCTTGGTAGATGCTTAATAACTAAACGTTTAAATAGAAAAGTATATGGGGTTCTCCCACGAATTGGACCTAAGGCCTAACTATGAGAGAGTACAAAGTAAAACTTAGTGGATCACAGTGATTCACTGAACTGAGAATAAAAACAAGGAAGCAAAAATAAAATCATGTAACTGGCAGATAAACAAACGTACAAGTATAGGATTTTAAGCTATATAAGAAATGCACACTGAGATATCACCTTACTCCTATTAGAATGACTATTATCAAAAGGACATGATGAGTTGGTGAGGGTGTGGAAAAAAGGGAAGCCTTGTGCACTATTGGAAGGAATGTAAATTGGTGCAGCCAAAATGTAAAAAGTATGGGGGGCTCCCTCAAAAAAATTAAAAACAGAACTACTGCATGATTCAGCAATTCAACTTCTACGTATTTATCTAAAGAAAATTAAACACTAAATAAAAAAATATATGCATCCTAATCTATGCTCACTGCAGCATTATTTACAATAGCCAAGATATGAAAATAACCTATAATAAGTGTTCAACAGATGAATGGACAAAAAAGATGCAGTACATATACACAATGGAATAATATTCAGCCATTAAAAAAGAGAGGAATCTTGCTCAAAAAACAAGCTCATAGACAGAGAATGGACTGGTGACTGCCAGAGGGGAGGTGGGTGGGGGAGTAGGTCAAATGGGTGAAGGGAAACAAAAAGCACAAACTTCCAATTATAAAACAGGTCGTGGGGATACAATGTTCAGCATGGTGACTGTAGTTAATAATACAGTATTATGTATTCAAGGCTATGGTTTTTCCAGTGGTAACATATGGATGTGAGAGTTGGACTGTGAAGAAAGCTGATCGTGGAAGAATTGATGCTTTTAAACTGTGGTGCTGGAGAAGACTCTTGAGAGTCCCTTGGACTGCAAGGAGATCCAACCGTCCATTCTAAAGGAGATCAGTCCTGGGTGTTCACTGGAAGGACTGATGCTAAAGCTGAAACTCCAATACTTTGGCCACCTCATGCGAAGAGTTGACTCACTGGAAAAGACTCTGATGCTGGGAGGGATTGGGGGCGGGAGGAGAAGGGGACGACAGAGAATGAGATGGCTGGATGGCATCACCGACTCTGTGGACATGAGTTTGAGTGAACTCCGGGAGTTGGTGATGGACAGGGAGGCCTGGCGTGCTGTGATTCATGGGGTCGCAAAGAGTCAGACATGACTGAGCGACTGAACTGAACTGAACTGAAGAGAGTAAAACTTATACGTCTGCATCACAAGAAGAAAAAAGAATAAACATTTTTATAACTATTTTTTCATGATGGAGGGTAACTAGACTTACTGTGGTGATTTCATGGTGTCTACAAATATTGAATCATATTGTACATCTGAAACTAATATAATGGTATATGTCAATTATAACTCAAAATAAAATAAATAAAATGGTGAGCTGGAAATTTCAATATAAATAAGGAAGTAAATAAGTATGAGGTGAACCAGGGGAGTCAGACAGCGACCATTAGAAGTATTGATTTGTAGTTTAATACTGTTTTTATGGCAATGACTTATAAGGCTGCTGCTTGAGAAATACTCCTACATTACCATGTATACTGTTATATATTAATAACACTTTGTAATAATTAACAGTATAACATATATTAACATTATTGTATTAAAGAGTAATGCTAATATATATATTGCTTTTCTCATGACTGGCCAGCCAGTTAGGGAGAGTGAATACCATCACATGCTTTGAACTAGTGCCAATATCTTATGTTCCTAAATTTGAGTGGTAGACTCAATCTGTTTGCTTAAGCAATGTTGTTATGTGGCATTCTAAAGATACCTGACCCCACAACAATAGATACGAGGGATGCAAATAAAGTTGCAGAGGCTACTAAAAGTGTGTTAGTTGCTCAGTCATGTCCAACTCTTTGTGACCCCATGGACTATAGCCCACCAGGCTCCTCTGTCCATGGGATTCTCCAGGCAAGAACACTGGAGTGGGTTGCCATGCCCTTCTCCAAGGGATCTTACCTACCCAGGAATCAAACCTTGACTACTAGAGTACCAAGAAATAATACCAACATAGATCAATGATTTTCAACTTTGGCTTCACACTAGAATCACCTGGGGATCTTAAAAAACACTATTACTGTTCAGGGGGAACTCATGTACACCGGGGCAGATTCATGTCAATGTATGGCAAAACCAATCAATATAATATTGTAAAATAATTCAGTTCAGTTCAGTTCAGTCGCTCAGTCGTGTCCGACTCTCCGCGACCCCATGAATCACAGCACGCCAGGCCTCCCTGTCCATCACCAACTCCCGGAGTACACTCAAACTCATGTCCACAGAGTCGGTGATGCCATCCAGCCATCTCATTCTCCGTCGTCCCCTTCTCCTCCCGCCCCCAACCTTTCCCAGCATCAGTCTTTTCCAGTGAGTCAACTCGTCTCATGAGGTGGCCAAAGTATTGGAGTTTCAGCTTTAGCATCAGTCCCTCCAATGAACATCCAGGATTGATCTCCTTTAGAATGGACTGGTTGGATCTCCTTGCAGTATAAGGGACTCTCAAGAGTCTTCTCCAACACCACAGTTCAAAAGCATCGATTCTTCAGCGATCAGCTTTCTTCACAGTCCAACTCTCACATCCATACATGACCACGGGAAAAACCATTGCCTTGACTAGACGGACCTTGGTCGGCAAAGTAATGTCTCTGCTTTTTAATATACTATCAAGGTTGGTCATAATTAGGCTCCAATAAAAATTTAAAAAAAAAATAGAAGAAAAAAACACCAAAAAACAAAGAAACACTATTACTGTTCAATCTGCACCCCAAAACCAATTAAATCAGTGTTTTGGAGGAAGGACTCAGACATTAGTATCAGTAAAATAACTATAAGCATAAAAGTTAAATGTAAGTTTTCTGACAATTAAAGGCAGGGGAGCCCCTTAAAGGAAACAGTTAAATAAATAAATGGCAAATGAAATTCCACCATTTGCAACAACATGGATGGACGGAGAGGATATTATGCTTAGTGAAATAAGTCAGAGAGAGAAAGACAAATACTGTATGTTATCCCTTATATGTGGAATCTAAAAAATAAAATAAATATGACAAATCAGAAACAGACTCACAGATACAGAGAACAAACTAGTGGCTACCATTAGGGAGAAGGAAAGGAAGAAGGGCAAGACAGGGGTAGGGGCGATTAAGATGTACAAACGACTGTGTAAAATAAATAAGCTTCATGGATATATTGTGCAGCACAGGGAATAATAGTATTTTATAACAACTTAAAATGAAGTATAATCTATAAAGATACTGAAGCACTATATTCTAAGTGTGAAACTAACATAATATTATAAACCAACTACACTTCAATTTTTAAAGAATGGCAAAAAACTGTTGGTCAAATGAAGGTTGGTACGAATCAGTACAACTCCTCTAACTTTCTAAGAGGCATCATAAACATTACTGCAATCTGAGAGAAACACAGAGACTATGGCCAAAAGCAAGCTACGATTTCAGAAATTTACAACGAACAGAGCCATGATGCCAATGTACAATACTGGGGACATATCTACATAGGAATGATGACATGCCAACCAACATTTTACACTGCTGGTTCAGTTAGCATCACCATTCCGGGGAACACGATGCTGGCACAATCTTCCTGGTAGTCATTTTGACAATATGTATTAGAAATTATAAAATTTTTGCAGTGTTTTATCCAACAATTCTACATCTTTGAAAGTATACATAAACATCATATATGTGTTAAGCAAACAACACAGAAACATATAAAAACAAAAAACATGTTCAATAATAGGATAGGGGATGGGTGACAAAACATATGGTATATATTTATATAATGGAATACTACAGAACCATCAAAATGATGTGTAATATTTAATGATATGAGCAGACATTCATTATATACTATGTGAAAAAATTAGGTGGAAGTCTTACAGTTATTATCCATTATTTAATTTCAAACACATACACAAAGATTAAGGTTAGACACCAAGTAGGTATAATTTAAGTAGGGATTACTTAATTTTACCACTACTTTAGTAAAAAATAAACAAAACACCATTAACTTCTTGGTCCTTTTGTATTTACTGAATTTTCTACAACAGTCACAAATTAACTTTACAATGAGAAAATTATTCATTCCTCAATGTCTACGTGTTGCATATCTGCACTTGGGGCCAGTAAGGGAGGGGCTAGGATTTGTGCCCAGGCAGTCTACCCCTGAAGCTCCTACTCCTATGGGTGCGATACAACCTCTACAATTAAAATTGCTTCTGTGATGGTCGAGCCACATTCCAAGTGATATCTTACTATTTAATATTAAATCTAATTTATGGGAAATGCTCAAGACTACATGGCAGCTCTGAACTATTGATAGATCTCAAATAACAACATAATCATGGCTTTAGGGATAAACCCTTAGTTTGCTTTTAAGATTATAGTCACAAAGGGCCCACAGTCAGCCAACCTATCTAAAAATAGTTAATTAGATGTCCTAATTCTGTTTTCTACTTCCTCTAAAACAGACTTGATTAAACTTGTACACAGTATAAAGGAAAGACAGCTGTTAGCAATCCAATAATAAAGTGGATGTGAAAGTATTCACAAATTCTGAAACTAACTTGAGATCATCAGTATATTTAGGATGTGGTTCTGTACATAAAATATAGGAGGCACAGGGTAGTAAATTGCCACACAACCACAATCCTTTTTATTGCTGCTACCTATGACTGCTAGTCGGCTTCCCTGATGGCTCAGATGGTAAAGAATCTGCCTGCAATGCAAGAGACCCAGGTTCAATCCCTGGGTTGGGAAGATCCCCTGGAGAAGATAATGGCAACCCACTCCAACTATTCTTGCCTGGAGAATCCCATGGACAGAAGAACCTGGTGGGCTACAGACTATAGAGTTGCAAACAGTCAGACACAACTCAGTGACTTTCACTTTATGACTGCTGTAGTTGTATCAAATGCCACCTTTTGTCTTTACAATAATGTTTAGCTAAGCCCTTATCATTTTTAAATCCCTGTTAAGCTCTACTGATCAAAGGCCAGCAGCACCAAGAACCAACCATCTTTCTCTAACAGCAATAACAATAAGATGATTAATCAACCCTCAATGACTGGGGGAGTGTGGCAGTTTAACAGTACAAGAGACCATCTGCTTCTTGGAGTTCCCTGCTCTGTACTCAGTTACATCTACACTTTCTTCAAGTCCACAGAGCTGAGACACAATGAGAGAAGAGAACAGGGTGTATTTTGAGGTAGAACAGAAAGGTAAAGAAATTGCAAACATCTGCAAAGGAGAAGTACATCAGAAAGGAAATAGAGTATCACTTAGACAATGTAGTTTGGAAAAGTTCATCTCTCTACCTTAGGCTTGTATTTCTAGCTAAAGCATAGAGGAAACAGTGCACAAGGTACTCTGTATCTTTTAAAAAACAATGCTCTACTGTATTACTTGAATAACTGTTCATCTACAGTAACAAGACAGTTTGTATAGGGACTAGCATGGAGCAACTACCTAACATATAGCATCTATTATCAATGTAAATAACTGAAAGAATACATTTATTTGGCCTGGACAATTAAGATATTTAACTATAAAACTATTTGCTCAAGATATCCATTTCTTAAAAAGTAATTTCCAGACTCCCAAGAAGTAAATACATTATTAAAATGCCTTAGAACAAAGCAGTAAAGTGTGACAATTAGGTACTAAGGCTCCAGTGTAGAATCAGACAGATATGGATTAAAAGGAACAAACCAGTGGTTACCAGTGGGGAGAGGGAAGGAAGGAAGGGCATACTAGGAGGATTAAGAGGTACAAACTACTTATGTATAAAGTAAATACGCTACAAGGGTACACTGTACAGCTCAGAGAATATAGCCAATATTTTATAATAACTACTAACAGAGTCTAACCTTTAAAAACTGTGAATCACTATGCTTTACACCTGAAACTTCTACACTGTGAATCAACTATACCTCAATTAAAATTTTCTTTTAAAAACCAAAACAGTGGTTCTCAACCAAAGGTGACTTTGCCTATCCTCCTCAAAGGAGACATGCAACAATGTCAGGAAATATTTTTGGTTATCAAACTGGAGGGAGGGTGGTGGTAGTGCTATTGGTATATAAGGTGCAAAGGCCAAGGATATGGCTAGACATCCAACAACTCACAGGATAGTTTTCCCGCAACAAAGAATTATCCATTCCAAAATGTCAAAAGTGCCAAAGTTAAAAAACCCTGATGATAGAAGTATCAATACACTATGTTATGCACCTGGAACTAACACAATGGTTTTAGGTAAATAAGGAAGAAAGGAAGAGGAAAAAAGGAGGGAGGGAAGACAGGGAGGGGAAGGGTAAGGAAGGAATCCCGGTGAAAAATTCCATTGTACTACTTATGCTGTGTGACTTAAAGAAAGAGACTTTTCTTCTCTTAGAGCTTCCTTATCTATAAATGTAGATAATAACAGTACCCATCCTAATAGCTGATATAAGGGCTTCCCTGGTGGCTCAGCAATAAAGAATCCGCCTGCCAATGCAGGGGACATGGATTCGATCAGAGTCAGGAAGACTCTGGAGGAGGAAATGGCAATCCACTGCAGAACTCTTGCTTGGGAAGTCCCATGGAGAGAGGAGCCTGGCAGGCTACAGTCCATGGGGTCACAAAGAATCAGACACGACTTAGAACTAAACAACAACAATAGCTGGTATGAAGACTAAATGAAATCATGCATTTAACAGACTTAGTGGAATGGTCGGTATATAGCAGGCACTCTGTGGGCTTCCCAGGTGATGCTAGTGGTAAAGAACCCACCCACCAATGCAGGAGACATAACAGACACTGGTTCAATCCCTAGGTCAGAAAGATTTCCCTGGAATAGGGCAGAGCAATCCACTCCAGTATTCTTGCCTAGAGAATCCCATGGACAGAGGAGAGTGGAGTTGGACACGACTGAAGCTACTTAGCACGCATGCATAGGCACTCTCTAAATGGAAGGTGCTCTATTTTAAAAGTAAAAAATAAGTCAAAGATTTATATTTTTGCAGATGTTAAAAGTTTAGAAAGGATGTTAGCATTCAAAGTCAAAACTGCTAAAGGAAATCACTACAGAATTATAATCATAAAAATATTTTTGTGTAAAATATCTTTCGTTTTCAATTAAACAAAGCAACCCTTCTTGGTAGACTGATACCTAATTTGGAATTAAGAAACACACAGTATAACCAACTAATTTTTTCAATAGTGTAAAGGCAAAGAATAAGGGCCTACTATATTCAGAATTTCAGATCTACTTTATATTCTTTGCCCACACTGGAATTCAAAGCAATAGTTGGAAAACTGACCAGATTTCTGTTCCCTTGCAAAAACTATTTCTTAGTCAAACTACATATCCTTCAAGGAAAATTTCCTCACACCATCTCCTTTGTTTCAAATCATGTTCTGCATTCATTTTAATAATTTCACTCCTTCTGCATAGCCCAAGAAAATGCTTAATGCTGGAGAAGAGAAAAATATGTCACAATTCAAAGTTCAGGGCATGCTATATTTTTCAAATTTTATAATAGCTTAGACTTTGTTTTGTGTAGTGAATAGAAAATATTTCACTCAGCATAACCTACTAAGCAATATAACAACTTCACAATCTGTATCGTTATTCTCCTAAAAGTTAAAGTAAACGTATTTGCAAATCAAACCTAAAAAGGCATATAACCAAATAGAAGCTTTCTCAATTAGGAGACACTACCATTGGCTTGGATGTCATTCCTTCTGGGAAGATTTTCCTGATGTCCAAAAATCAATTTAGATACCTTTTCCATGTTTAATCACAGAAACTTCTTCCTCTTCTACAGCAATTATCTACATTATAGTTATTTGTTAGTGATCTGGCTTCCCCACTAAACTGTAAGCTCCATGAAATTAGGGACTATGTTCCCTAAGCCCCCGAATGAACACCATGCTTGGCACACCTGATGTGCTTAATGAGAGTTGTTGTTTTTCATGAATATATGAATGAAAGATTAAAAAAAGTGCAAAATATTTTTTCCTAGAATTCAGTTTTTTTCAGGCCTTGAAAGTTTTTAACTACTTGTATAAGAAAGTAAAATAAGGTTGATCACTTTAAACAAATTTAAATAAATTATATAAATTTCATTCTCAGCCTCCTTTCTTCTGGAATTCCCCAACCTTATTCCAGGAACTGGTCTCACACCAGAAATTTGCCTTGTGATTTTAAGGCACAAAGCCTCTTTCTGTGAAGCTATCTAGGGGTTTTTTTCTCAGACTTTTTTGGTTTGTTTTAATCAATGCAACACATTTTTGAGCACCTATTACACTAAAACTGCTATTGTAAAAGCTATGGGAAATACAAAAATGACCAGGATTTGTCATCTGCCTACTAGGAAATTTAATTTACTGAACGACAAAGGCAAAAGTACAAGGCATTATAGAAATATAACACAGAGGTCATAATTCCAACAATAAGAATTTAGTAAGGCTTACTGAAGGAGGTGGGAATTGGACATAACTTTGAAAGAAAGTACTGTACGGAACTTCAAACAGATGCATATATGTGGCAATATTACCTCATCTGCTTTCAATAGATGTCAGCAAGCTAGGTCAAGGATCAGGTGCTACAGAAAGGAGTTCTTTCCCCAGGACCTGTCAGCTTTATTAACAACAAAAAATTAGAAATCCTGAATTTTAGCAGAATCCCTCAAGAATTACAGAACACTGGATGATCACAATTAGCCAACCTATCCCTTCTCCGGAGTTTTTCTAATAAGACACAGGTAACATAAAAATCTCGGAGAAGGCAATGGCAAGCCACTCGAGTACTCTTGCCTAGAAAATCCCATGGATGGAGCAGCCTGGTAGGCTGCAGTCCGTGGGGTCGCTAAGGGTCGGACACGACTGAGCGACTTCACTTTCACTTTTCACTTTCACACATTGGAGAAGGAAATGGCAACCCACTCCAGTGTTCTTGCCTGGAGAATCCCAGAAACGGGGGAGCCTGGTGGGCTTCCGTCTATGGGGTCACACAGAGTCGGACACGACTGAAGTGACTTAGCAGCAGCAGCAACATAAAAATCTACCCCCGCCTTCAGCAAAGGTTAGTTTTCTCCAGGTAGTCTTCTCCACTGTCAAAAGAGAAAACGCACTTCAGAGGAGTCAGAAGTGTCTGGGAAGACTCAGGGATCTCCCGCGTCCTGACAAGGAATCCGGGGCGGACAGCATAGCGCTCCGGCAGGAACTTGGGGTCCTAAGGATCTAGCAGCTCACCTGTTCGTCCTCCTGCATCGAGGCGGCCAACGGGAGCCCGTCCGCCACTCGGGCGATCATTGTGAGCAACACCATCTTTACAGGCTACGGAGACCCAACACTGGCCCAGACGGCCGTAGATGTGTCTTGACTTGCTCCGCCCGGACAACAGTTAAACCTCTACCTCAGTTTCCGAAGACCCAGCTGCTCGCGTCTCCGCTTCCCGCTGAGGTGGCCGGAAACAAGCTCGAGAGCTCTCCACTACCGGTCCCCAGAATTGGCTTCCCATCGGGAACCACAACTACCGGAACACTAGTTCCGTAATCTCTACTTGCACCTTCAGAAACTCCCAAGTCCCCGGCCACTTTTCTGGATTTCCAGCTTTGAAAAAGCCTTGACCCTTGAGAGGGCGTGGCACACAAACTGAAATAGAATTTTCTAGTTTCTGATACTTTAAGTTGGGAGAGAGGGCTGGGAAGGAGGGCAGGAGTTAATGGGTACTTAGATGAAGGGTATATGAAAAAACTGACAATCATGATATATTTTCATATTTATTTATTTGTTTTTATATATTGTATATCCAGTACAAATTGTTTTCTGTATTTTTATATTTTTAGGCAGAGTTGTTTGTGTGTGTGTGTGTATTCTGTGGGTTTTTTTGCTTGTTTATGCTGTATGCCCAGGTCTTTGAACAGATTCTGGTAAAAAATATTAATTGCATATGTGAGTAAGTGATCATATTACAGGATCTCAGAAATTACCTAGATCAGTCACCCTGCCAAAAGCTGCGATCTGTCATTATAGGTAGTAGAACAGTCTTGCAAAACTTCCAGTAACTCTTCATTCACTCCCTACTGGAGAAACGTCTGAACAACTCCACCTGAAGAAGTGTTACCATCTCTTTTTTCTTTGGTGCCCCCATCTCTAATATGAGAATATTATCTGCCTCTCAGGACATTTGTGATTATATAGTGAGAAAGTGTAGGTCCCCACTTTGTAGTTAAAGAAAAAACTTCAGAGAGTGATTTTTCCACAGTGACATAGCTAGTAGTGATGGGACTAGGATTTGAGCTGTTGAACTCCAAAACTTAGCCTCCTAATCCCGATACGATTCCGTCTTAACATCTAACCATAGGTTAAGGAGCTCACGTTTTGTTACCTTTTCTACAACTCTACAGCTACTAGGAGAAAACTGTTATTTCTTGAGAGGATTTTGGGAGGAAGACCTAATGATTGACTCCACCCAAAAGATGAACAGGCATATAGACAAGACAAACTGATGGTGCTATTTAACACAGTGAGAAAGTGAAATGGAAGGCAATCCTTGTGTATATGGGAGCCTAGGTTGGCCTGGTAGGCTGCAGTCCGTGGGGTCGCTAAGAGTCGGACATGACTGAGCGACTTCACTTTCACTTTTCCTTTCATGCATTGGAGAAGGAAATGTCAACCCACTCAAGTATTCTTGCCTGGAGAATCCCAGGAACGGGGGAGCCTGGTGGGCTGCCATCTATGGGGTTGCACAGAGTCGGACACGACTGAAGCAACTTAGCAGCAGCAGCAGGTTGGCAAAATCATAATATCTTACATTTAAAATAGCTCAGGGATGTAACCTGACCTAACTTCCCTTCTTCCCACTCAACAAGGATGTGTCTTCTACCGTGGTGTCAAATGGTCATTGTCATTCAGCCTCTCCTGGAACAATTCCAGTAATGGGAAATTAATAATACCAATATTTTAATTAAGGATAAGGCTATCAAAAAACTAAGATCATGGCATCTGGTCCCATCACTTCATGGGAAATAGATGGGGAAACAGTGGAAACAGTGGCAGACTTTATTTTGGGGGGCTCAAAATCACTGCAGATGGTGATTGCAGCCGTGAAATTAAAAGACGCTTACTCCTTGGAAGGAAAGTTATGACCAACCTAGATAGCATATTGAAAAGCAGAGACATTACTTTGCCAACAAAGGTCAATCTAGTCAAGGCTATGGTTTTTTCAGTGGTCATGTATACATGTGGGGGTTGGACTGTGAAGAAAACTGAGCGCGGAAGAATTGATGCTTTTGAACTGTGGTGCTGGAGAAGACTCTTGAGAGTCCCGTGGACTGCAAGGAGGTCCAACCAGTCCATCCTAAAGGAGATCAGTCCTGGGTGTTCATTGGAAGGACTGATGCTAAAGCTGAAACTCCAATACTTTGGCCACCTCATGCGAAGAGTTGACTCACTGGAAAAGACTCTGATGCTGGGAAGGATTGGAGGCGGGAGGAGAAGGGGATGACAGAGAATGAGATGGCTGGATGGCATCACCGACTCGATGGGCATGAGTTTGAGTGAACTCTGGGAGTTGGTGATGGACAGGGAGGCCTGGTGTGCTGTGATTCAGGGGGTCGCGGAGAGTTGGATACGACTGAACAACTGAACTGAACTGAACTGAAGGCTATGTTGATGAGAGAAGCAAAGAGAAGAATGCATAGAGAAGCAAATTTGGAGCAGGAATTCCAGCCTCTTTCTAGTTGCTGGATCTAGTCTCTCCCCAAGGCCCGATGTCTGCTTGAAACCTGACAAAACACAATTCGCGTGTGCCTAGTTACTCAGTTGTGTCCGGCTCTTGCGACCCTATAGACTGTAGCCTGCCAGGTTCCTCTGTCCATGGAATTCTCCAAGCAAGAGTACCAGAGTGGGTTGCCATTTCCTTCTCCAGGGGATCTTTCCAACCCAGGGATCGAACGCAGGTCGCCGGTATTGCAGTCAGACTCTTTACTGACTGATCTACGCCGGAAGCCCGACAACACTATGAAATGGGTCAAATTCAAGAATCTTGGAACTTGTAAAGGTTGTACTGGGGGGTAGGGGGGAGGTAAACAAAAATTTGAATATCAGAACAGCATTTCTTATCCAAAAAACCAAACAAAGCACCTATCTAAATTAAGCTGCTAAAACAGAATGGGACTTTTCATTAAGGCAGAGTCAGAAGGTTAGAGACTTTACACGTGAGATCAAAGAAAGCAACGGTTAAAGGCTTGTGTCCATTTATTTTTAAACACTTCCTGAGTGCCTAACTGTATGCCAGACACTGAGCTGGGTAATGAAGATGAATAAATAACATTCCCAGAAACCTGTGGCCCGTATCAACCCCCAGACCAAACACCGTCTGTAAGTAAACAGCAGCTCCTGTATGAATTACATAATTCCAAAAATGAAAAAAAAAAACAAAAACCAACAAACCTTTCTCAGGAGGAAGTGATGCTCTAGGCAGACAAAAAAAAAAAGGCACTATTTCTGGGCTGCTATCAGGCATATGTGGTAGTATGGTTGAACCAGTTATTTAAAAACTGAAACCTTTTCTTACAGATTAGCAAATAGCAGCTTCTCTGAGCTATCGCTCTTTAACCCGCACCTCCTATCAAACTGCGCCAGAACTCTGCTGGTACCACTTCGGCAGTTTATCCAGATTAGCTTCTGATTGGTCAGTTTCCATGCCAGTCGGTTTGAAAAGCTCCGTCTCCCAGGTGGCCATTGGCTACCTCCAGGGACTCCCAGAACGAGCCCCGCCTTCCATCCTGGCGCCCGCCCATTGGCCCCACCTCCAGTCGGCTGGTCCTGGTTGCCCTGGTGATTGGGAAGCGGCGATTACGCCGCGCATGTGATTGATTCCCTCAGAGCTGGTGGTTATTCTGAATTATCATCCCTGACTAAACTGTCCTACAATGTGAGCTCCAAAAAAGCAGAACCTTTATTTTGTTCAACCTTAAGTTCGTTCGCAGTCTTTACTTGTGTTGTCCACACACAGTTGGTCCAGACATCAAAATGAAAGTAAGGATTTGGGTGAGAAAGGAGGAAAAATGAACAAAGTGCACACTGTAAGTAGTGTGAAAGCCACTATTTAAAATAATTACCACCTTAGATACCCTGCTTCAAATATCCAGCCTAAGCAAAACTACTCCCTGCCCTTAGAAGCTACCTCATGAAACTTTCATTATTTTTGTCCAATTTCCCTACTTTGTTGGGAAAGCTAGGCAGAGACCACCAGGCCCATCCCTTGGATTTTGAGATGGTGGGGTTGTGAGGATAATTGGAATAGTTTTGATAGGATCTAAAATATTTTATTGAACTTAAAATTTTTAACATTTTTTTTTTACCCTCATAACCTCTAAAATCTTTCAGAGCAGTAACAGTAGTCATTTGTTATCCCCCTGGATATCCCCCATGGCATACTCATGGACTGAGACAATTCTTCATCGACTGTGTACAGTATACTAGGACTTTCCAGATGGCACCAGTGGTAAAGAATCCAGCTGTCAATGCAGGAGACATCAGAGACATGGGTTCCATCCCTGGGCTGGGAAGATACCCTGAAGTAGGAAATAGCAACCCACTCCAGTATTCTTGCCTGGACAATTCCATGGACAGAGGAGCTTGGTAAGTACAGTCCATGTGTTTGCAAAGAGTCAGACTGGATTGAATACATACAGCATAATTCACAATTGGCAAAGCCAAAAGCTTAGCCTCTTTGCACCAGTGTGGGATTGAATTTCAGGGACAGAATTTGGGCTTATCCTTCAAAAACTGTGTTTCCCCGATTTGGGAGAATTTGGTGCAGAGTTTTATAGCAATGGTTCAAGGGCAGGGGTGCTGATAAGGATTAGGGTGTATAAGCAGAGCCTGGACCCGTAGTCTCTTGATGAGTTTCTCTGGTTCTTTCAATCTAATCTCAGGTGGTCTTCTCTGGAATGAAGTAAGCTAACGTCTTCCTTTTGCTGGAGGTTTTAGTTCTGTAAAGAGCTCAAAGATTCTGTTATATGTATCCCCTGTGGTGGAACCAGGACCCTGGCCCAAGGCTGCACTGTTGTTTCCAGTGTTGTTTGGCTTCCTCCTCTTATACCTCTTCACCTCCTGCTTCTTTACTCTCTTCTACCTATACTTGTGTGTCGGAAATGAGCAAACAACTTTCTTTCTGAGTGATTTTCTTTACAACCATAAGGGTCAGAGCTTTCAGTTATTACTAGTCTTTGTTATCCTCCCTTGTTTAAAAAATTAAAATACATGGGTCAAATTACAAATGAAAGAGGGCATATTAGTACTGCCCATGGAAATAAAAGGATAATAAGGGAATGTTATGTATAATTGTATGCCAACAAATTAGATAAACTATGTGAAAAGGACATGTTCCAAGAAAAACACAAGCTACTTAAACTGATTCAAGAAGAAACAGAAAACCTGAATAGACCTATAACAAGCAATTAAATGAGTAGTAGTAGTAGTAGCAGCCAGTAGTAGTAAAACTTCCCACAAGGAAGAGTTCTGGTCTAGATGGCCTAACTTGTGAATTTTAGCAATTGTTTAAAGAATGCTAATACCTTGCAAACTCTTCCCCCTACAAAAAAAAAAGAGAGAGTGTGTGAACACCTCCTAGCTCATTTTATGAGGCCACTATTACTCAGACAAAGACTTCACAAGAAATGAAAATGACAGACCAATATACCTTATATAAAGATAAGTAGCAGAATAGTAGTAAACTTTTCCCAGAAGCAAGTAAAATGGATTATACAATAATGACCATGTGAGATTTATCCTGGGAACACAAGGTTGGTTTAACATATGAAAATCAATATATGTAATGTACCTATTAATGGAATAATGGACAAAACTCAAGTGTTCATCTCAAAAAATGAAAAAAAGCATTTGAGAAAATATAACACTTTTCTCTTAAAAGCAATCGACAAACTAGGACTAGAAGAGGTATTCCTCAACCTTATTGACATTTATAAAAAAACCCACAACGAATATGATACTTAAAAGTGAAAGACTGAAAGCTTTTTCTCTAAAATTGGGAACAAGACAAAAATGACCACTCTCCCCACTCCTTCGCCTCAACATTACATTTGAAGTTCTTCCTGGGACAATTAGCAAGAAAAAGAAATAAAGCCAACAACATTTGAAAAGAAAAAGTAACTCTAAATCTGTTTGCAGATGGCTTGATCTTGTATATAGAAAATTCTAAAGAGCCCACACAAAAAATTATAATTAATAAGTGAATTTGTCAGAATTGTAGGGTACAAAATCAATTGTAATTGCACTAGAAATTAATAATTCCAAAACAAAATTAAGAATGTAATTTCACTTATAACAGCACCAAAATAAATGAAATATGTAGGTAAATCTAACAAAAGAAGTCAGCTTGTTTTTCCTTTTGAATCAATATTTTCTCAACATATACAGTAATATTCTTTTCTTAAAAATTTTTTATTGGCGTATGCATATGTGCATGCTAAATCGTTTCAGTTGTGTCCAACTCTTTGCAACCTTATGGACTGTAGCCCGCCAGGCTCCTCTGTCTGTGGGATTATCCAGGCAAGAATACTGGACTGGGTTGTCATGCCCTTCTCCAAAGGATCTTTCCTACCCAGGGATCGAAGCTGCATCTCTTATGTCTCCTGCATTGGCAGGCAGGTTCTTTACCACTAGTGCCACCTGGGAAACCCTGATTATTCTCGAGCACTTGATTTGGCAATAAATCCCAGGATGAACATGGAGCTCATTTCATGTGCTTCTCTCCCCTTAAGAATCATAGATTCAAATCCTGCCTGCTTCGGTTACTCATCAGTTCCTTCCAAGAGTTGTTTCTGTATTTTTCTATATTTATATCTTTTTGTCCTGATGTGCTGCAGTCCATAGGGTCTCAAAGAGTCGGATACAACTGGGTGACTGAACAACAACATATTATATATATGTATGTATATATATATATGTAATACTTACATATTTATAAGTATATATTCTATTGTATCGTACTCCCCCACCCAAGGTGGGAAAAGTCACTCTGATACATGCTCCTCCATCCTAGATAAAACTGGATGTTTCAATACTCCTTAGCTTTTGAGTTTGCTGTGACTTCATTGGACTATTTATCTGCCTTCATTAATGAAAATGGTGTATACATTTTAAATTTGGGAACCCCATTCCTTTTAATTTGTGTATTAGATAAAATCTACCTCTAGTCTATGGGTAATGCCAAAGTCCGGGTCTGCTAGGAAAGCAACCTCTACTAAGTAATAGTACTGTTATTGTTCAGTCGCTCAGTCGTGTCTGACTCTTTGCAACCCCATGGACTGCAGCACCCCAGGCTTCCCTGTCCTTCACCATCTCCCAGAGTCCACTCAAACTCATGTCTATTGAGTTGGTGATGCCATCCAACCACTTCATCCTCTGTCATCCCTGTCTCCTGCCTTTGATCTTTCCCAGCAACAGGGTCTTTTCTAATGAGTCAGCTCTTTGCATCAAGTGGCCAAAGTATTGGAGCTCCAGCTTCAGCATCAGTCCTTTCAATGAATATTCAGGGTTGATTTCTTTTAGGATTGACTGGTTTGTTCTCCTTGCTGTCCAAGGGACTCTCAAGAGTCTTCTCCAGAACCACAGTTTGAAGGCATCAGTTCTTTGGTGCTCAGCCTGATAGGATTAGAAGCCAGATTTCAGAGAATTAGGTGGTAAACAATATATATAAGTCAAGAGGTATAGACATCAAATGTATGCAGTGTATGTAAGCAAACTGGTTATGAAGGGAAATGAGAGATATGGTGGTGGTTAGAGGGGGAAGGGAAATGAGAGATATGACAGAGGTTAGAGGGAGAAGCCTTTGTTTTAGGGATGAGGAAATGTGAACATGTTTATAGGCTCAGTATGGAGCTAACAGAAAAAGGGCGGCCAAAAAATATTAAGCCAACAAAAGATAATTAAGAATTTTCTAGTAGAGATGAGGGTCTTCCAAGGTGGCTCAGTGGTAAAGAATCCGCCTGCCAAGCAGGAGACACAGGTTCAATCCCTGGGTCAAGAAGACCCCTGGGAGAAGGAAATGTCAACCCACTTCAGTATTCTTGCCTGGGAAATTCCATGGACAGAAGAGCCTGGCAGACTCCAGTCCAAGGAGTCAGAAAGGAGTTGGACATGACTAAGCAACTAAACAAGAACAAACAGTAGAGATGAGAGTCATAAATTGCTTCAGTAAGATAGATTGGGGGGGGGAAAGATATGTAAAGATACAGATTAAGTTAGGTTTGAAAGAAAGAACGATGAGATATCTGATAGTGTCATTTTCTGGAAGCAGCTGGAATCATGATGGGAGAGACCACTTAAAGACATGGTAAAGAAGTGGAATTAAAGACTGGATGAGTTGCGTGAGGAAGATACATCTCTGATGATGCCCAGTTCAGGGGGCTCAGGCAACTTTGTGGATGGTAGTGTTGGAGTTAATAAAACAGAAGAATGAACAGCATATGTGGGAGAAAAAAAAATGACTGAAGAGTTCAATTTTATTCTCACAGAGTTAATGATAGTGACTATTGCATATGAACCTTGGGATCCATACTACCCACTAAAAGATAAACCTTGTCCCTTTCAGGCCTTGCAAATTATAATGGGATTTTGTTTCTTGTTGTTTAGTCACTAAGTTATGTCCGACTCTTTTGTGACCCCGTGGACTGTAGCCTGCTAGGCTCCTGTGTTCGTGGGATTCTCCAGGCAAGAATACTGGAGTGAGTTGCCATTTCCTTCTCCAGGGGATCTTCCTGATCCAGGGATAGAACCCACATCTCCTGCATTGGCAGATGGATTCTTTACCACTGAGCCATCAAGGAAGCCCTACAATGGGGTTACCTCCCTATAGACCCATCATAAAGCAAAAATATCTTGTCAAAAGGCATTTTGTATACCTAAGCGACCAAACCTAGGAGGGATTGGGGGTGGGAGGAGACCGGGACGACAGAGAATGAGATGGCTGGATGGCATCACCGACTCGATGGACATGAGTTTGAGTGAACTCTGGGATTTGGTGATGGACAGGGAGGCCTGGCGTGCTGTGATTCATGGGGTCGCGGAGAGTCAGACACGACTGAGCGACTGGACTGAACTGAACTGAACTGAAGCGACCAAACATCACAGCTTAGCCTAGACTGCTTTAAACATGCTCAGAACACCTAATTAGCCCACAGCTGGACAAAATCATCTAACACAAAGCCTATTTTATAATAGTGTTGAATATCTCATGTAATAATTTATTGACTGTTATACTGAAAGTGAAAAACAGATGATCGTATGGATACAAAGCGGTTATAAATGCACCTGACTGGGAGCCCAGCATCACCAGAGAGTATTACCCCAGATCTCTAGTCCAGGAAAAGACAAAAATTCAAAATTCTAGATCTGGTTTCCACTGAATGTATCTCACCTTCACACCATGGTAAAGTCCAAAAATCGTTAAGTGGAACCAGTAAGCTGAGACTGCTGGTATAGAATGGTACAGTAGAAGCATTCTGCTCTGCTGGAGACTCAGCTTCCATTCTTAGAAAACACTGGAATATAAGAAAACGGGTTTTCCAAACACTGAGTGGAAGTTCATTTGATCAGTGAACTTTTTAACCATGAAAACACCCCTTTGACTTGATAGCAGATACCAAGTTATATATATTTTACTATGAGCTCTTCATGGAAAATGGCAATCAAAAAGTCTCAATTGAAAGAAAAATTGAGGTTGTTCATGAGAAAGGTTTTTATAATAACTAAAGGGAAAATTGAAAGAAGATTTTAAAAGAGGGAAAGAAGGCTAGACAACAAACCTGGAGAAGTCATGATTCTGAGGAGAGAATAATGTAAAATATAAGAGGGTGATGGATTTGGAGGTTGGAGGGCAAAAACCAGGGAAATATGGAGGGGAGAAGTGAGAGAAGGAGAAACTTTCTGAGGTTGGAAATCGAGGACAGTGACAGTGGAGCAGATAGGAAGAATACAGAAAGGAGGTCTGGAAATGAGAAGCTCTCCAGGTTGAGGCAGTGGGTGGGGAGAGAAGGGGGAGATGGCAGAGAGTGCAGAGGCAGCGGCGAGTGTCTGTGGGAGAGGGACCGAAGCGATCTGGGCGGAGCAGGTGGCGGAGGCAGCGCGGGGGAGGCCTGCTCTGCCCTAGGTCTGCACCGCGCCAGGGGCAACTGGAGTGGCTGGCGTCCTCGCCGAGATGACGCGTCCTGGCAGCGCGGGAAGACCTTAGAAAACCAAGCAGGGACGGTAACTAGGACTGGGCTAGTTAGGGCCGGGAAATTCATGAAGAGGCCTGAGAGCGGGTCCTGCTGCCGCCGCCGCTGCGACTGCGGCTGCTGCTGCCGCGCGGTCCGCCGGGCGCACCACGCGCCCTGCTGGTCCAGGGACGCGGCGCGGGTCCCGCCGTCCTTGCGGCAGTCTCCCGGCCGGGAACGACGGCATCCCGAGCCGGCCGGGAGCTGGGCAGCAGCGGCTGAGGAGGAAGAGGCAGCCGCGGCAGCCGCACCCTGGATGAGGTGAGAGCACCGCGGTAGCCCTGGAGGCTGCAGACCGCTCCGGGAGCGGCGGCGCCCGCAGCGCTGGTTTAGGGGAACCGCCTTCGGGGCTGGGAATCGGGGCTGGAGACCCGGGCGCTTCGGAGGGGTTGACACAGAGTGACATTAGCTTGGAGAAGGTTGAAGGGCACGGCTGGGGACTGCGGGATGATGGGGCTGGTGGCAGGGGCGGAGGGGGAGAGGCGGTAGGGAGTTGCCTGGAAATACAGGTGTGGCGCTGGATTGGCGCTGGACTAGAGCGTAGGAAACTCAGCCTCTGCCCCTGAGGTCTTTGCTTAACGTGTAGTCAAGGGCTCTGTTGCCGGAGATGAGATTGAAGGCCGTGCCTGCTGGGTCAAGTCAAACAAGAGATGAACACAGGATTCAGAAGGCCATGCCGGGTTGAAAGCACTAGGGATGCTAAAAGAAGATAAAGGACCAGGAAATGCATGTGGGGGTACAGTTGAAAGCACTGCCTTATCTTATTCCTGCCCCACCCCCCGCCCCATCTGAGATACAGGCAGCAGGGTGGGGTAGTGATGGTTCCTTCTTCCTAGGCTCTCTTTTCCTGAAGAGCTGGGGCCCTGCCTGTTGGCTGGCTGCATGATGCCTAGCAGGAGGAGCCCCACCAGTCACTTCTTTGGTCTGGCTTGGAAGACCCCACCCATTAGGCCCAAATTTTCTTAGCAACAGCAGGATGAAAATCTGCCATATAATTTTCTTTTGGGGGGGGGGGACAAGAGACAGATTGTGCTGCTGACTTCTTGAAATAAATCTCTCCCTGTTGGAGCATCTTTAGCTTATCCTTTAATGGGAAGCTAATAGTCATAAATCAAACCACAGGGCAGTATTGATTTCAGCATGGAGGCTGCCATTAACTAACGGGAGATCTGAAAAAAATTCATTTCTGTAGGCCTGTTTCCTATGCATAAAATCAGAATTTGGGTGTTTTGAGTATTAATTACAGATCTGCATATTAATAGGATCTATATTTTGTGTTCAAGACTATGTTGTATTTGTGAACAA
Source organism: Moschus berezovskii (assembly GCF_049115385.1). Taxonomy (NCBI): domain Eukaryota; kingdom Metazoa; phylum Chordata; class Mammalia; order Artiodactyla; family Moschidae; genus Moschus; species Moschus berezovskii. The sequence goes on from NC_142463.1 coordinate 99,922,540, forward strand.
AGGAAACAAGTTATTCAGACACTTAATTGTGTTTATTCATCACACTGTTTATTATTTATTTGAGAAAACTGAGTCAGGCTATTCAGTTAACAGCGCTTAAAGGAATCACAATTATGAAGAAATCCAGGATAAATTACTGCCTTGAAAGATGGAAGGAGGCAAGAAGTAGTCATTATTTGATTTTTTATAAAGTGGAATTTTAGCCCAAACATAATTACTTTTTAAACATGTTCTATGGATGGTGTGTTGAATATTTTTCAACAATACTTTGGAAATTTGTTTAAAGCCTGAAACAAAAAATTAATCTGAATATATTTAAATTTTAAATTCTTCTTTACTATTTTATATATGCTAGGGTGAATGTTTTTCATCAAAAGAAGCATTGCCATTGCAAAATTTAAATAAGTCATGACTGTCATAAACGTGATTTTTCTGTCTTTGGTAACAAAAAAATTGTTGGATTAGAATTAGGTTTTCTAAATTGTGGCTTAATTGTTAAAATAGATGGGTATACTTTTGTTATTCCCTTAATAATTATTCATCTGACAGATCGCTACATTCATCTTAGTTGATGTGATGATGAGCCTTGAAATGTTTTTAAACATTTCAGGAATGCCCTGAAGTCAGAAACTTCACTGAGGTTGATGCTACTGTGACCTTATTTAAAAATCAGATCTCCAGGAATGTGCAACATACTTTTAAAAACATACCTATCTTAGCTCTAGTACTAGAAGTTTATGAGTATTAGAGGCTTGCACTTAGGAGAAAGTATCTTTGGTATCCAATTTTCTAACTCCCGATCAACTAAAAATGTAAGAAAACAGCTCATTTTTTTTATATTTAAATTTCTTTTTAATTGGAGGATAATTGCTTTACAATATTTTGTTGGTTTTTGCCATACATCAACATGAATCAGCCATAGATATATGTATGTTCCCTCCCTCTTGAACTCCCTCCCACCCCCCACCCCATTCCACCCCTCTAGGTTGTCACAGAGCAAGTGATTTGAGCTCTGTGGTACAGCAAATTCCCACTGGCTATCTAATTTTACATATGGTAATGTATATGTTTCAATGCTGCTGTCTCAGTTCATCCCACACTCTCCTTCCCTCGATGTGACCACAAGTCTGTTCTCTGTGTCTGTGTCTCCATTGCTGCGCTACAAATAGGTTCATTGGTACCATCTTTCTAGATTCCATATATAAGCATTCAGTTCAGTTCAGTTCAGTCGCTCAGTCGTGTCCGACTCTCCGCGACCCCATGAATCACAGCACGCCAGGCCTCCCTGTCCATCACCAACTCCCGGAGTTCACTCAAACTCATGTCCATCAAGTCGGTGATGCCATCCAGCCATCTCATTTCTCTGTCGTCCCTTTCTCCTCCCGCCCCCAGTCCTTCCCAGCATCAGAGTCTTTTCCAGTGAGTCAACTCTTCGCATGAGGTGGCCAAAGTTATTGGAGCTTCAGCTTTAGCATCAGTCCTTCCAATGAACGCCCAGGATTGATCTCCTTTAGAATGGACTGGTTGGATCTCCTTGCAGTCCAAAGGACTCTCAAGAGTCTTCTCCAGCACCACAGTTCAAATATATAAGCATTAGTATACGATATTTGTTTTTCTCTTTCTGACTTACTTCACACTGTATGATAGGCTCTAGGTTCAGCCCCCTCGTTAGAGCTCAAATGCATTCCTTTTTATGGCTGAGTAATAGTCCATTGTATATATGAAAACAACTCATTTTAATTCAGTGTTTTTAAATCAAGCAATGATGGTGGAGGTCAGTACGAAATTGGATGCAAACTACCCTCAGGTAGTTGAGAACCTATCATTCTAAACTTTGCTTACCTATGTAACTACAGTGTGGAACAGGTGTTATAATAGTAAGATGGACTATGGAAAATAAATAAATGCAAAGATCTCTCCAAGGAAAGCTGACTCTGTCCCAAGAGATCATGCAAGGTGGCATTATCGTGCAAACTGTGCTTTAGTTGTTGAGTCTGTTTCTCAGACTGATTATTAAATTCACATGGCTACTGTATAAAGCCAGGATGGCAAATTACTAATTTACAATGAAGAGTCATCTTAGGGAACTGGATCCTTTTTTTGTGTGTGTCCGTGAGTTCTCTTGGCATACTTGCCACATTTGGAAGCCAAATTGTAATTAAAAGGTTGTTTGTGAAACTTGGATTTAGAATTGCTGTTGTGTGTGTGTGTGCTCAGTTGTGTCCAACTCTTTGCAACCCTATGGAGCCTCCAGGCTCCTCTGTCCGTGGGACTTTTTAGGCAAGAATATTGGAGTGGGTTGCCATTTCCTGCTCCAAGCGATCCTCCTGCCCCAGAAATCAAACCTGTGTCTCCTGTTTCTCCTGCATTGGCAGGTGGATTCTTTACCACCGAGCCACCTGGGAAACCCAAATTTAGAATCAGGAGAATTAATCAGTGAATTCTAAATTAAGGAAAAACAGCTTCAAACAGAATATCAGAGGATACAAATGGGTTCTTCCTTCCCTGGATGGTGAGTGTCATTAAGGATCAACCTCTCTTCTCATGTGGACCTTCTTTTTTTCTCTGACATGCTAATATTTTCAGGTAATTGTTTGGTTTGGGAATCTTTATGTCTGTTTTAAGTGCCTGCACATTTCTGCTCCAAACCAGTTTGTCTTCACTGTCAAGTTTAAACTCCAAATGGCAAGGTAACTTTGCTTAGGTAAAAGTCATCATGGAGATAGGGAAACACTGGGAGACGTTGCTGCTGCTGCTGCTAAGTCACTTCAGTCATGTCCGACTCTGTGCGACCCCATAGACAGCAGCCCACCAGGCTCCCCCGTCCCTGGGATTCTCCAGGCAAGAACACTGGAGTGGGTTGCCATTTCCTTCTCCAATGAATGAAAGTGAAAAGTGAAAGTGGAGTTGCTCAGTCGTGTCCGACCTTCAGCGACCCCATGGACTGCAGCCCACCAGGCTCCTCCGTCCAAGGGATTTTCCAGGCAAGAGTACCGGAGTGGGCTGGGAGACGTTGCTAAAGCCCCTATAAGCTGGTAATATGAACCACATGGTTAATGGCAACTGGATACAGTGCTAAGAGGCAGAGAATTAGAGAGGGCTTCACCACACACACACACACACACACACACACGATGAACTTTTTTTACACACACACACAGAGGAGATGAACTTTTTCTAGCCTAGCAAGATAAGGAAGCCAGAGTTGGGTGGGAAGTAAATTTTAGCAGAAGGATATAAGCAAATGTATGGCCTTGGGAAAAAGGCCTCATTCAGGTGAGACCCATGCTGTGCTAGAACTTTTCTGCTGCTGCTGCTACTGCTGCTAAGTCACTTCAGTCGTGTCCAACTCTGTGTGACCCCACAGACGGAAGCCCACCAGGCTCCTCCATCCCTGGGATTCTCCAGGCAAGAACACTGGAGTGGGTTGCCATTTCCTTCTCCAATGTGTGAAAGTGAAAAGTGAAAGAGAAGTCACTCAGTCGTGTCCAACCCTTAGTGACCCCACGGACTGCAGCCTACCAGGCACCTCCATCCATGGGATTTTCTAGGCAAGAGTACTGGAGTGGCTTGCCATTGCCTTCTCCGAGAACTTTTCTATGATGATTTAATTCAGAGGTGACCCTCTTGCAAGTACACAACTATTTAGAAAAGAAGAATTAAGTGAGTTGCCAGCTGATGGTAATGCACTTCAATGTGCAGTTGTTTTTGCCCCCTTTTAAAAAATTTTATTGAAGCGTAGTTGATTTACAATCTTATGTTAATTTCTGCTGTACAGCGAAGGAACTATGTTTAATATTCTATAATGTACACTTTTGAAGCCTTGGAGATTGCACATTCTAGGTGGATAGCCTGGAACCAGCAGACAACTGTCAGAGTTAAGGGTGAGGGATGATGTCAGAAAAGGATCAGTGCATTTCTAACATCAAATGTCAGCCATTATGTCTCTTTAGCCATCTTTCTTTTTTTTTTTAACTGCTTTGTGAGATATAATTGACTTAGAATAAACTGGGCAAATTTAAAATGTACAATTTGACAAGTTTATATATATTTATATAGGTATATATTTTTGAAATATATATGTATGTATATATTTGTGAAAGCATTACATGTCCATCATCCTAAAAAGTTTTCTTCTGCCCTCTTATAATCCCTACTTTCTGTCGCCTCCTGCCCCACTGACACACAGGAAACCACTGATCCTTTTGTTACTACATGATAGTTTGCATTTTCTATAATTTTATATAAGTGGGATCATACAGTATATATTCTTTGTTTTTGCATGGCTTCTTTCACATACTTATTACTTAACTCATAGTTATTTTAAGACTTACCCATGCTGTTGTGGGTATTAATCATTCATTTTCTTTCATTGCTGAGAGGTATTCCATTGTATGGATATGCCACAGATTATTGATTCACTAACTGTTGGGTTGTTTCCAGTAATGTGGCACTTATGCATGAAGCTGCTGTGAATATTTGTGTACTAGTCTTTGTGTGTGCATATGCTTACATTTCTCTTGGATGAATTTCTAGGAGTAGAACAGTAGGCATATGTTTACCTTTTTAAGAAATTGCAAAATTCTGTGTCAAAGGTATTTTACCTTTTACATTCCCAGTAGAGATGTATGAAGGTCCCTATTTCTCCACATCCTTGCCAACATTTGTCTTCTTTATTATGGCCATTCTAGTAAATGTGAAATAGTATCTTATATCTGCATTTCCTATTGACTACCAATGTTGAACATCTTTTCATGTGCTTTATTATTATCTGTATATTTTTATGAAGTGTTTGTTGAAGTTTTTTGCCCATTTTAATGGAGTTGTTTGCTTTTTTATTGTAAAATTTGAGTTCTCTATTCTAAATTCAAGTTTTATTATATATGTACATTGTGAATATTTTCTCCCTATCTATAGTTTGTCTTTTCATTTTAGTAACAGTGTCTTTTGAAGGCCAGAAGTTTTAAAAATTTTGCTAAAGTAAGTCCAGACTGTCACATTTTTCTTTAAAGATTTTGCTTTTAACGTTATTAATATACCTAAGAAACCATTACTTAACCCAAGGTCACAAAATATTCTCCTATGTTTTCTTCTAGTAGTTGCATAGTTTTATGTTTTACATTTAGGTCTATGATCCATTTTGAGTTAACTTTTGTATATAGTACAAGGGTTTGATCAAGTTTCATTTTTTGCGTATAGTGTTCTTTCCGCACTGTTTGTTAAGAAATCTATCCTTTCTCCATTAAATTGCCTTGATACTTTTACTGAAATCAATTGACCATGTATTTGTTATTCAGTCATTAAGTCCTGTCTGACTCTGTGACCCCATGAACTGTAGCACACCAAGCTTCCCTGTCCTTCACTATCTCCTGGAGTTTGCTCAAATTCATGTCCATTGAGTCAGTGATGGCATCCAACCATCTCATCCTCTGTTGCCCGCTTCTCCTCCTGCCCTCAATCTTTCCCAGCATCAGGGTCTTTTCCAGTGAGTCAGCTCTTTGCATCAGGTGGCCAAAGTATTGGAGCTTCAGCATCAGTCCTTCCAATGAATACTCAGGATTGGTTTCCCTTAGGATTGACTGGTGTGATCTCCTTGCTGTTCAAGGGACTCTCAAGAGTCTTCTTCAGCGCCACAGTTCAAAAGCATCAATTCTTCAGTGCTCAACCTTATTTATGGTCCAACTCTTACACCTGTACGTGACTACTGGAAAAAACACAGTTTTGACTAGATGGACCTTTGTTGGCAAAGTGATGTCTCTGCTTTTCAATATGCTGTCTAGGTTTGTCATAGCTTTACTTCCAAGAAGCAAGTGTCTTTTAATTTCATGGCCATAGTCATTGTCCACAGTGATTTTGGAGCCCAAGAAAATAATCTGTCACTGTTTCCACTTTTTCCATGTATATGTGACTCTATATCTGATTTTTCTGTTTTAGTCCATTGATCTTTTTGTCTATCTTTGGGCCAATACTCTACTATTAATATCTTGATTACTATAGTTTTGTAAGTCTGGAAATAATGTAGTGCAAGTTCTCCAATTTCATTCTTCTTTTTCAAAATTGTTTGGCTGTTCTAGGTTCTTTGCCTTCCCATATACATTTTAGATTCCAATCGTCAATACAGATTAAAAAGTCTGCTGGGAATTTGAATGGGATTGTACTGAAGTTTATATATTAATTTGGGGAGAATTGATATTTTTAACATTATTGAGTCTTCTGATCCATAACATGGTATATCTCTTCATTTATTTAGGTTAGTGGTTCTCAAACAGGGACAATTATGCCTCATAAAGGACAATTGACAGTCTGGACACATTTTTGATTATCCTAACTGCAGCAAAGGTGATTCTGGCATTTAGTAAATATAAGTCAGGAATACTGGTTAACATCATACATTGCAGAGAACAGTTCTAACAGTAAAGAACTATATGGCCTAAAACATCAATAATTAGTGAGGCTGTGAAACCCTCATTAAGTTCTTCTTTAATTTCTCTCAGCAATGTTTTATGTTTTTAGCATATAGAATTTACACATCTTATGAGACATTTATCCTTAAATTCTTCACATTTGGAATTCTTTTATAAATGATAATGTCTTTAAATTTTCAATTTATGGTTGTTTATTGCGGGTTTTTATTGATTTTTATTTATTTTTTAATACTTTTATTTATTTGTTCATTTTTGCCTGTGCTGAGTCTTCATTGCTGCATGGGCTTTTTCTCTAGTTGTGGTGAGCAGTGGCTCCTCTCTAGTTGTGATACATAGGCTTGTCACTGAGTTGGCTTCTCTTGTTGCGGAGCACAGGCTCTAGGGCTCTTGGGCTTTAGTAGCTGTGGCGTGTGGGCTCAGTGGTTGCAGCTCGTGAGCTCTAGAGCACCGGCTCAATTGTTGTGGCACATAGGCTTAGTTGCTCCATGGCATGTGGAATCTTCCTGGACCAGGGATCAAACCCATGTCTCCTGCATTGGCAGGCAGAGGCAGATTCTTACCACTGAGCCATCAGGGAAGCCCTATATTGATTTTTGTATACTGATCTTAAATCCTGTAGCTTTGCTAAATTCATTGTTTAGTTATAGTAGATTTTTTTTGTAGATTCTGTAGAATTTTATACATAAGAATTATGTCATCCACACAAAGAGAGGGAGAGGAAGGGAGAGAGTTTTATTTCTTTCTTTCCAATCTCTGTCTTTCATATATTTGTTTATTTTGCCTTATTGCACTAGCTAGCACCTCTAGCACAAAGTTGAATTGAAACAGTAAAAGCAAACATACTTTGCCTTGTTCCTGATCCTTAGAGGAAGGCATTCATTCTTTTACCATTAAGTATAATGTCACCTTGATGCTAAAACTGAAACTCCAATACTTTGGCCGCCTCATGCGACAAGTTGACTCACTGGAAAAGACTCTGATGCTGGGAGGGACTGGGGGTGGGAAGAGACGGGGACGACAGAGAATGAGATGGCTGGATGGCATCACCCACTCGATGGACATGAGTTTGAGTGAACTCCGGGAGTTGGTGATGGACAGGGAGGCCTGGCGTGCTGTGATTCACGGGGTCGCGAAGAGTCGGACATGACTGAGCGACTGAACTGAACTGAACTGATAAGTTTTTCATAGGTACTTTTCATCAAATTGAGGAAGTCCCCTTCCATTCATAATTTTCTGAGAGTTTTCAGTGGGAATGGATGTTTGATTTTACATCTGAATGAGATGCTATGTAATTTTTCTTTTTGATTAATATGATAAATTACATTGATTCTTTTAAGAATGTTAAAATTAACATTGAAATCCTGGAATAAATGCCACTTAGTCATGATATATTATCCTTTCTATATTTGTGGATTAGAGCTGCTAAAATTTTGTTAAGGATTTTTGTATCTATATTCAGGAGGGATGTTGGTTTGTATTCTTCATGTTGTCTGGATTTCATATAAGGATAATTTTTTCCTCATAAAATGAGTTGGGAAGTAGTCCCTCTTCTTCAATTTTTGGGGGAGAGTTTGTGTAGAATTGGCATTATTTCTTCCTTAAATGTTTGATGAACTTCTAAGGAAAATTATTCGCATAATGTCTTCAAGCTTCATCTGTGTGGTAGAAGCATGTGTCAGAACTCTGTCCTTTTTTAAGGCTGAATAATATACCATTATATGTATGCATCATATTCTGTTTATCCATTGATTTGCTGATGGACATCTGGGTTGTTCCACATTTGGCCATTTTGGCTATTCCACATTTGCTATGTCGGCCTTTCCAAATTCCTAGTTTTACTTCAACTTAGGGAGATGACTAGGCTCTGCCTTGATTCCCTCTCTTATTACCAAGTATAAACTTTCTCTAAGAAGTAAACTAGGGCAATTGTGTACTTCACTTCTTTGGTTTATCTTTTCTCTGGGATCACTATCTGTGTTGCCTAATATCCAGTGTCTGAAAATCTTTCTTTCATATCCAGGTTTTCAGTTATTCCCATCAGAGTTGTGTGGTAATAAATATGTGCACTGTTACTTCATGCTGTTTGGAAGTAAAATTGTCTTTTAGTTATCTTTTAAATTGCAGTTTTCAACCCTGGCGACACATTTGAATTAACTAGGGAGGTTTAAAAAAAAACTGAGATACAGGCTCCACTCTAGACCAATTAAATCGGACTCTTTTGGACTGAGGTCCTAACCTCATGTACAGCAAGTTTAGAGAACCATTGAATTAAACAAATAAAAAGTAAATTGTGTTCTGTCACTCCAACCAAGACAAAAGGTGGTTGGGTTTTTGCTTTTGTTAAGCAGTGTGGAGCTATAGAATGTTTTAAAGCAGGACATTGAGGTACATAGATCTTTGTTTTAGAACTATAAGCATGACAGCTGTATGGGAGCTGAGGTGAAGTGGGTTGACTGAAAAGATGGGATAACAAAGAAGCTGTCATGAATGGTTTGGGATCTGAGGTTATGAGAGCTGAACTTAGTGATAGTAGGAACAGTGAAGAAGGGATAAATTTGAGAATTTCTGAGGTAGGATTGATGGCACCTGTTAATCAATGAAGTATGGGAAATGACGAAGAGAAAGGAAACAAGAATTACTCTTAAATTTCTAGGTCAACTATGGAATGATTACTAATGTCATGTACTGAAGGATAATGTGGTATAAAAAGTAGATATCAGGGAAATGAATTGCTTTCATGTGGGACATCCAGAAGGAGATGCCTTACAGAACTGTCTCCTGACCACTAAATTCTTCTGAAGCATAAAAGAGAGAAAACATTTAAGAGTGTATCTTTTGAGTGTGTTGTATGATTTTGAACAGATGTTCAAGCAGATGTATCTTTCTGCTTTTATCTGATATAGGTTAATGTTAAAATCTGTTTGCATTTCTTAGGCATACATCAGTTTACATGAGAATAAAGTTGATATCTCCTAGGTGACAATATCACATCAGGGATTATTGCAGACATTTGTTTCTCTTTTTTTTTCCTTTTTTTTTTTTTTTTGGCTTTTTATTTTTTGGTGGGGAGACATTTATTCACTCCTCTTTTCTTTGGACAGTAACCCTACATTTCCTTTGGAGAATTACCTCTTCTTTGCTATTGCTTTATTAAAGTTTTGATGGAACATTCTGCCCTCTTCTAGATAGATGAGGGTAATGAGACCCACAGTAGCACAACCTAACTCTCTCCATTAACATCATGTCTTCATGGAGCAACACAAGAGTGGACAAAATGGTTGGGACCAATTGGTTTCTTCTTGCTACTTGGGTTCTTACTGCTTCCCCTACTTCTGTCCCTTCTGAACCTGTTTTTTTTTTTTTTTGTTTCAATTTTTCTGTTGATTCTCTAGGTCTCCCCTTTCAATATTGTCTTTTTAGAAACTAAATTTAGCCAAATTTAGTTCATTCATCTTTTAACAAATTATATATTCAATGTCAGGCATAATTCTAGATGCTAGGATAGAATGAAGAATAAGATTACCTGGTAAAGGCTCTACCCTCACAAGCTTAAATTTAATGAAGCTGTATCAGGACTGGTGAGGAGATAGACAGTAAACAAGTAAATAAATATACAAATAAAGTGACTTCTCATAATAATAAGAGTTAAAAGAAAAATAAAATTAAGCCATTGGTTAGAAAGGAACTGAGGCAGATGTTGTTTAGTTGCTAAGTTGTGATCACTCTTTGTGATTCCCTGGACCGTAACCCACTAGGCTCCTCTGTCCCTGGGATTTTTCAGGCAAGAACACTGGAGTCACCATTTCCTTCTCTAGAGGATCTCCCCAATCCAGGGATCTGTCTTGGCGGGGAGATTCTTTACCACTGAACCACCAGAGAAGCTGCAAAAGGCAGACAATGGGAAAACTGCAACTGTAAAACTCCTAAGGTAGAAATAAGCTTATGCTTGAGCAACACAAAGAAGACCAGGGCAGCTGGAACATGTTAAACAAAAAGGAGAATGGCAAGAAGATAAGGGAGATGAAGGGGGCTGGGTTAGGTACATGAGGCCTTGTAGGCCATAATAAGTTGATTTTATTCTAAGGACATTGGGAAACCAGGAAGCAGGAGCATTATATGATCTGGAAAATGTTTTAAAATATCACTCTGCTATTGCAATACAGATATTAGGAGTGAAAGAGTGCTTCTAACAGTAGAAGCAGGAAGGGAGCTCTGAAAACTATTCTAGTAAATGGTAAAGATATAAGAAAATGGTGATTTAAATCATGGCATCAGCAGTGGAGCTGATAAGAAGTGAACAGATTCAGAATATGTTTTGGAGGTAGAGCCAACAGGATTTGTTGGTATACTGGATGAAAAGAATGAAGTTTAGAAGTGAGGTATTACATGCCTTTCAAAAAAGAGTAACTTAAATCTAAAATTGCTCTGAAAATTAAGTCTTTAAACAGAAAAAATATTTTAATGTCAGCTTTTAAAAAAGAGTAGTTTACTCTCCATAGTCTCAGGAATTAGTCTGGGGATGGGCATTGACTCAAGTTAATCCAGACAGGGTTCTTCAGGAGTCTCCTGAAAGTGGCAGCCTTTCTCATGATGAAACTTGAAGGAGAATGTAGGTCTGGGACTGCTGGCAGACAACTTGCTAAACTTCTCAGACACTGAGAAGAAAGCTAGCGCAGAAAACAATGGAGAGGAGGGGAGGGAAAATCCCTTATTGGAGTCTCTGTATTCAGCTGTATTTGAAACCTCTGGTTCAGGTTTTGCTTAACCTCCTTTGAGCTTTTATCCCCAATCAGCATGAGGGTGGTGGTGGTTAGTGAGGGGACAGAAGGATGGTGGCCATGCCCACGGAGAAGACTGTTGTTCAGTCGCTCAGTTGTGTCCAACTCTCTGCTACCCCATGGAATGCAGCACGCCAGGCTCCCCGTCCATCACCATCTCCCAGAGCTTGCTCAGACTCATGCCCATTGATTTGGTGATGCCATCCAACTATCTCATACTGTGTTTTCCCTTTCTCCTCCTGTCTTCAATCTTTCCCCGCCTCAGGGTCTTTTCTGATGAGTCAGCTCTTTGCATCAGGTGGCCAGAGTATTGGAGCTTCAGCTTCAGCATCAGTCCTTCATGATGCTTCATAAATATTCAGGATTGATTTCCATTAGGTTTGACTGGTTGGATCTCCTTGCATTCCAAGGGACTCTCAAGCGTCTTCTCCTACACCACAGTTCAAAAGCATCAATTCTTTGGTGCTCAGCTTTCTTTAAAGTCCAACTCTCACATCCATACATGACTACTGGAGAAACCATAGCTTTGACTAGACAGATCTTTGTCAGCAAAGTCATGTCTCTACTTTTTAATATGTTGTCTAGGTTTGTCATAACTTTTCTTCCAAGGAGCAAGCGTCTTTTAATTTCATGACTGCAGTCACCATCTGCAGTGATTTTGAAGCCCAAGAAAATAAAGAGAAGAAGACCTTATATGATATTAAGAAATGCCTTCCCAGAGGGTTGCATATGTTGACCAGTTCTTGGTGGAGAGGTGTAGCAGTCAGGGAAATGGTTGCATCAGGATACCACAACCTCTTCTAGTTACTTGCTCTCTCAGTCTTGTTTGCCAGAGCAACCTCATAAGTATAAGGTTTGTTCAGTTCAGTTCAGTCACTCAGTCGTGTCCGACTCTTTGCGACCCCATGAATCACAGTACGCCAGGCCTCCCTGTCCATCACCAACTCCCGGAGTTCACTCAACCTCATGTCCATCAAGTTGGTGATGCCATCCAGCCATCTCATCCTCTGTCGTCCCCTTCTCGTCCTGCCCCCAATCCCTCCCAGCATCAGAGTGTTTTCCAATGAGTCAACTCTTTGCATGAGGTGGCCAAAGTGTTGGAGTTTCAGCTTTAGCATCAGTCCTTCCAATGAACACCCAGGATTGATCTCCTTTAGAATGGACTGGTTGGATCTCCTTGCAGTCCAAGGGACTCTCAAGAGTCTTCTCCAACACCACAGTTCAAAAACATCAATTCTTCAGTGCTCAGCTTTCTTCACAGTCCAACTCTCACATCCATACATGACCACTGCAAAAACCATAGCCTTTGCTAGATGGACCTTTGTTGGCAAAGTAATGTCTCTGCTTTTTAATATGCTATCTAGGTTGGTCATAACTTTCCTTCCAAGGAGTAAGCATCCTTTAACTTCATGGCTGCAATCACCATCTGCAGTGATTTTGGAGCCCCCCCAAAATAAAGTGTGTCACTGTTTCCCCATCTATTTCCCATGAAATGATGGGACCAGATGCCATGATCTTAGTTTTCTGAAAGTTGAGCTTTAAGCCAATTTTTTCACTCTCCTCTTTCACTTTCATCAAGAGGTTTTTTAGTTCTTCTTCACTTTCTGCCATAAGGGTGGTGTCATCTGCATATCTGAGGTTATTGATATTTCTCCTGGCAATCTTGATTCCAGCTTGTGCTTCTTCCAGCTCAGCATTTCTCATGATGTACTCTGAGTATAAGTTAAATAAACAGGGTGACAATATACAACCTTGACGTACTCCGTTTCCTATTTGGAACTGGTCTGTTGTTCCATGTCCAGTTCTAACTGTTGCTTCCTGACCTGCATATAGGTTTCTCAAGAGGCAGGTCAGGTGGTCTGGTATTCCCATCTCTTTCAGAATTTTCCACAGTTTATTGTGATCCACACAGTCAAAGGCTTTGGCATAGTCAATAGGGTTTGTCCTGGATCTCAAATGGGTTCCAGACAGAGTTCTGTGCTTTAGATGTTTGATCACTGACATCTATGGCAGCAGCATTATCGTTGTTATCATTACTACATGTATAATTCTGTTATTAATAATATTTGTTGAGTACTAGCTACATACCAGCATTTTACATATCTTAAGCAACATATAAGCATAATCTCATTTAATCCTCACTACAATTCTGTGAGAAAGATGCTATTATTATCCCTGCTTTTTTTTAGAAAGGTTAAATATTTTGACAAGATCGCACAGTTATAAAATGGTAGTGGTGGTGCTCAATTGGCAGGTGCTAAATTTTTTTTTGTTCATCTTGTATGCTTAAAATCTCTTTCCTTTTAATGATCCTTGATCTGCTTTTCCTTAAAAAAAAAAGCAAAGCAAACAAAAGCAACAAAAAGCCTTTGGTAGAGCTTAGGCAAACATGGTTCCGTCTCCAAATTAGCATAACAAGTGTGAAGTGTCATCTGTTTTAAAATAACAACCTGCATTACTAAAATCTTACCTTGCAAGGATTTGCTTTCAGTTCAAATGGCAAAATGCCTGCAGGTCAACACAGAGAAATGAATGACCTGTTTACAACAAAAGGGTATACCTAGACATGAACGAGAGTCTATCAAAAAGCATCAGATAGCTTCATATTCAGGTTAATAAAATTGGGTGAATCGCACATTTCAAAAGAGAATCTGGGACACTGGGCAAATAACAAAGACTTAGAGCAAACTGGGCTCACTGCCCAGAACAGTGGGCACATGTGTTCACATAATGGGGGGCTTTTGTCCACTGCATCTGTGCCCATGCACACCCACATTCAATCATACAGCATTTGCTCAGAGAAAGCAGAGCCAATTACAGAAATGCTAACGTGAACAAGTGACCTCCGTGTGCAAACAGAGGCAGTACCATATTTTGGCATCCTTTTAGTCTCCATAATATTCCAATCCACACCTTCTTGCCTCATTGCTGTGTGAATCTTGACTTTGAAATCACTAACTAAATATTGAATATAAAATGTACAGATTTATTGTTGTCTCAATAAGAAGAGTTTTCATGAATTTCACATATCTTCTAAAAGAAAAAAAGAGTCTGCTTAGTGTATTCTATAGAATACACAGAATGTATGATCCTACAAAAGAACTACTTATCATTTCCTTCATTTTCACCATAAATCTCCTTTCCAGTTGTACAGCCTTAAATAAGGGCTCTGAATTCTTTGTCCTTCCTTAGTGTAAGAAAAATAATAGCTTCTTTGTGAATGAAAGGGCTGGATCTCTAACTCTGCAGCATGACCTGGGATTGAGGGAAGGTTCAGGACTATGTGTATCAGTTACCTATTGCTGCATAGAAAACCACTCCAAAATTGAGGATCTGTGATGGTTAATTTTGTGTCAGCTTGATTGGATCACAGGGTGCCCAGATGTTGGGCTAAACATTATTTCTGGGTGAGTCTGTGAGGGTGTTTTGGATATAATTGGTATTTGAAATCAGTAGACTGAGTAAAGCAGATTGCTTCCCCTCCAGTGTGGGTGGGCACCATCCCATCCACTGAGGACCTAAACAGAACAAAAAGGTGGAGGAAGGGAGAATTTACTCTCTCTCTCTGCCTGACTACTGAGCAGAGTCCCTAGGACTGGGACTTACACAGTGGGCCCGCTAGCTCTCAGAACACCGCCATCAGATTTCTTGGGTTTCCAGCTTCCAGACAGCAGATACTGGGACTTCTCAGCCTCTGTAATAATGTGAGCCAAACATTTATAAGAAACCTCTTTCTAATACCAAGAGTGTGATTCAGTTCAGTTCAGTTCAGTCGCTCAGTCGTGTCCGACTCTCCGTGACCCCATGAATCACAGCACGCCAGGCCTCCCTGTCCATCACCAACTCCCGGAGTACACTCAAACTCATGTCCACAGAGTCGGTGATTACCAAGGATTATTGGGGGCCCTCTTGGAGATTGCCTACCACAGTCTGCATCTGTTACCTGAACTCCTGGAAATTAGAGGAACAACAGGGTTTATACCTTCCCTTCCTTCCTTCTGGAATGAGACTGTTACAAATGAAGCACAAAAAAATCAAGGAGAAGTGTAGCCAGAGCTGAGGCTGAAGACTATGCCATGCTATGTATGTCATGTTAAAGATTTTTTACTGTATCCTCAGAACAAGAAAAACCTCAGACTTGGCTCACACAGTCAGCTGTCCCAGCACCCCTGGAAGATATTGCTGGCAGTGACTGGCTCTATCTCTGCCTTCTCTAAAAGAAAACCAGACACAGAGTCTGGCCCTCGGTGAAGGGACTGTTGCGGCTAAGTTTCAGAGCTAGGCAAGCTGTATGAAGGACATGCACATGCCTGGCGCCTACAGAAGGCCTAGAAGGAAACATACGTTTTGAAGCAGGTCAGGTGTAAGATCACACACAGGGGAATGTTGGTGACTGTGAATACTTGGACCTTTTATGTCCCAGCTAATGGCCCACAAGGTATTAATACATTGTAAGGCTGATTCTGTAAGATAGGTTCTGCCAGCAGGGGGCATCTGTAGGTGGTTTGCACTGTCCCTCCATCAGGTCTGGTAGTCACGGGTGAGCAGCTCTTGCCAAAGGAGTTGCCAAATCACTGAGTTGTCTCCAAGTCTTTGCAATTGAATGGATTGCAGAACGCCAGGACAGGTCTTCCCTGTCCTTCACTATCTTCCAGAGTTTGATGAAGTGTCCTAAGCAGCTGGAATTCACTATAGCCTTTATGAGGATGTCACATGGCTACTTTGATTTCCGGAGCCAACAGCACTTCATGTGACAGGAAGACTAAAGGTGAGCCAGGTTTGGCTTTTGAGTTGAGTGGACAGGTACCTCAAACTGAGACCTGGAGCTCAAGGTTTTCTAAAAGCATAGGTTCTTGAAAATTCCATTCTGGTTACATCAGCAGCAACTAATGAGGTAAACTTCTTTTTTTCCCTCTTCCAACATCTCCCTTTCTCATCTGTTCTACCATTTCCCTGATGCCCTATAAAACCCAGAAACGTTACATTGAGCCTTGAAACTATTTGGCAAGGTGGTTGCAAGAGCTGGCCTTGGCTTATATAATCGCTTTTGCCCTGTGGTGTCTTAGAGGTCCCACCTGATGTCTGGCAGTTCATTAATGCACAGAGAGATATTGCCAACAGGGTCAGCAGAACACAGCACTAGAGAGTGTAAGCTTAGCTCTTGTCACACCATCTGGGATGAACCACAGGGAAGCAAGTGAAGCACTCACTCCCAGGATCATGCAAATGTGTGAGTAGATCCTGTCTTTATTTAAGATTTTGACATCTTATTCATTATGGAATTTTTGTGATAATTTTGTTTTTTAAAATATTGTTCTTAAATATTGCATTTGTCCTGATTGCTGAGCTCTGGTCATCTTTAAAATTTGCACCACAGGTGAGTACCCCTCCCCTCCCCTTAAGTCCAGCCCTGAACACCTTCACGGTTTTAAATCAAAAGCTTGAATCAGTTAATCAGTCCATCAGCACCAGGACCTTCTGGCCTTGATTTCTCCCTTCCCCTAAGTCTTGAGAACACAATGAAGCCAACAAATAGAGAATACAGTAATTCTTTTCTTTGTATCACAACTTTTGATTTAGAATCAGCTAGCAATTTAGGTTACTGGTTCATTTCCAGCTAGAAGGACTTTGTGTGATCATTGCTTACTTAAGGGCTCAGATAGTAAAGAATATACCTGCAATCGTAGGAGACCCAGGTTCAATCCCTGGGTTGGGAAGATCCTCTGGTGAAAAGAATGGCTGCCTACTCCAGTATTCTTGCCTGGAAAATTCCATGGACAGGAGTGGGCTACAGTCCATGGGGTCACAAAGACTCAGATACAACGGAGTGACTAACACACAGTATTTCTATACCTGTTGGTATATCACAGACCTAGCCTAAAAAATGGGAAATACGTTTGTTATTTAAAGATTATTTTCATTGAAAGGAATAATAGTGGTTAGTATTGGGTGTGCTTCTTGTTTTACTAAACTGATATGATCTAGAATGCAATTAACTTTTTTAAAAATTTTGTATTGGGGTACAGACAGAGAATGAGACGGCTGGATGGCATGACCGACTCTATGGACATGAGTTTGAGTGAACTCCGGGAGTTGGTGATGGATAGGGAGGCCTGGCGTGCTGTGATTCATGGGGTCGCAAAGAGTCGGACATGACTGAGCGACTGAACTGAACTGAACAGCCATTTAACAAACAATGTTGTGATAGTTTCAGGTGAACAGCGAAGGGACTCAGCTATACATATACACGTATCTGTTCCTCCTCAAACTCCCCTCCCATCCAGGCTGCCACATAACATTAGGCAGAGTTCCATGTGCTGTACAGTAGGTTCTTGTTGGTCATCCATTTTAAATATAGCAGTGTGTGCATGTTCATTCCGAACTCCCAAACTATCTCTTTCCCTAGTCCTCACACCCCCAACCGTAAGTTCCTTCTGTATGTCTGTGCATCTGTTTCTGTTTTGTAAGTTCATTTGTATTATTTCTTTCTAGAGTCCACATATGAGGGACGTCATACGATTTCTTCTTCTCTCTGACATACTTCACTCAGTATGACACTGTCTAGGTCCATTTGTGTTGCAGAAAATGGTTTTATTTCATTCTTTCTAATGAATTGATGCTTTTGAACTGTGGTGTTGGAGAAGACTCTTGAGAGTCCCTTATACTGCAAGGAGATCCAACCAGTCCATTCTAAGGGAGATCGATCCTGGGTGTTCACTGGAAGGACAGATGCTAAAGCTGAGACTGCAATACTTTGGCCACCTCATGCGACGAGTTGACTCACTGGAAAAGACTCTGATGCTGGGAAGGGTTGGGGGCGGGAAGAGAAGGGGACGACTGAGGATGAGATGGCTGGATGGCATCACCAACTCTGTGGACTTGAGTCTGAGTGAACTCCGGGAGTTGGTGATGGACAGGGAGGCCTGGCGTGCTGTGATTCATGGGGTCGCAGAGAGTCGGACATGACTGAGCGACTGAACTAAACTGAACTGAATGACTGAATAATATTCCACTGTATATATGCACCACATCTGCTTTATCCATTCCTCTGTCAGTGGACACTTAGGTTGCTTCTCGGTTATTGTAAACAATGCTGCAGTGAACATTGGGGTGCATGGATCCTTTCAGATCATGCCTTTTTTTGGATATATGCCCAGGAATGGGATTGCAGGGTCATATGGTAGATCTATTTTTAGTTTTTTAAGAAACCTTCATAATGTTCTCCATAGTGGCCATACCAATTTACATTCCCACTAACAGTGTAGGAGGGTTCCCTTCTTTCCACACTCTCTCCAGCATTTATTATTTGTGAATTTTTTGGATGATAGCCATTTGGCAGGTATGATATCTCATTGTAGTTTTGATTTACATTTCTCTAATAATTTGTGGTGTTGAGCATCTTTTCATGTGCCTAATGGCCATCTGAATGTCTTCTTTGGAGCAATGTCTATTTTGATCTTCTGCCCATTTTTTTGATTGGGTTGTTTGTTTTGATGCTGTTAAGTGTCATGAGCTGTTTGAAAATTGTGGAGACTAATCTCTTGTTGGTCACATCATTTGCAAATATTTTCTCCCAGTCTGTGGGTTGTCTTTTCATTTTTATCATTTCCTTTGCTGTGCAAAAGCTTATGGGTTTAAGTGGGTCCCACTTGTTTAGTTTTGCTTTCATTTCCTAGGATGGGATTAACTTTTACAGCCACTCTACTCATTTGAACTTTGTAAGGATGAAGGACTGTGAAGGTATGCTCGTTTTTTGTCTAGGATTGCCAGATGTTTGATGTTGAACTCCACAGCTCAGTATGTTGGCTTCTTATATGCTAAGATGAAAATTAAAACAAAAGTGCATTCACAAATGAGGGATTTTTCTCATTAAAATTTTTCTTGATAGTATGAGGCTTTCTGAGGGTTTTTCTCAATATTTTTGAACCCTTGCCAGCTGGAAGAAAGGACAAACAGCTGATCTAAACTGCCAAGAAGTTGACTTCCTGTGGTTCTAAGTGTAGGAGAGGGAATTTGTCATTGCTGTATATTTTGCCTTTGTCCTGGGAGTGATGTTTTGATGAGTCCTCTTGGGTGTGCAAATTTGAACCAAATAGCTATCAGAGAGAGCTCCTGATTTTAATTAAGTACCTCAAGGCAAATATGTCAATCAGATTCTGTTTAATAGTGACAAAAGTTGACTTGGGAGAGGTGGAATATTCTTTTACATAGTAACAGTGATAATAAGTTTAGTTATTCTTAGGATATACATGACTTCCCAGGTGGCTCAGTGGCAAAAGAATCCGCCTGCCAAGCAGGAGACACAGGTTCAATGCCTGGGTCAAGAAGATACCCTGGAAATGGAATTGGCAACCTACTCCAGTATTCTTGCCTGGGAAATCCCATGGACAGAGGGGCCTGGTGGGCTACAGTCCATGGGGTCGGAGAGGTGGAACAGGACTGAGCAACTAAACAGCAGCAATAAGAGCTACACACTGAAATATTTAGGGGTGAAGAGTCTGCATCTTTCATATGTCTCATCAGTAACTGTGTTGAGGGGAAAGAGAGAAAAACAAATGTGGTAAAATGTTAACAATCGGTGAGTCCAGTGAAGGGTTTATATCCCTTCATTGTACTGTTTCTGCATCTTTGCTATATGTTTCCGTTCCGTTCCGTTCAGTCGCTCAGTCGTGTCCAACTCTTTGCGACCCCATGAATCACAGCACACCAGGCCTCCCTGTCCATCACCAATTCCCAGAGTTCACCCAAACTCATGTCCATTGAGGCGGTGATGCCATCCAGCCATCTCATTCTCTGTCGTCCCCATCTCCTCCCGCCCCCAATCCCTCCCAGCATCAGAGTCTTTTCCAGTGAGTCAACTCGTCGCATGAGGTGGCCAAAGTATTGCAGTTTCAGCTTTAGCATCAGTCCTTCCAATGAACACCCAGGATTGATCTCCTTTAGAATGGACTGGTTGGATCTCCTTGCAGTCCAAGGGACTCTCAAGAGTCTTCTCCAGCACCACAGTTCAAAAGCATCAATTCTTCGGTGATCAGCTTTCTTCACCGTCCAACTCTCACTAAATTTTTAAAAAATTTTCTCAAAATGAAAAGTTTTAAGAACTGATTCATGTTGTAGATAAATATTTATACACACATATATGAAAATGTATATATACACATATATGAAACATAACAGGGCTTCCTTGGTGGTTCAGACGGTAAAGAATTTGTCCCCTGGAGAAGGGAATGGCTACCCATTCCAGTATTCTTGCCTGGAGAATTCCATGGATAGAGGAGCCTGACAGGCTATAGTCTATAGGGTTGCAAAGAGTTGGACATGACTGAACTACTAACACTAATACTTAGTTGTAGTACCAACATGAAAATAGGCTTCCCAGGTGGCTCAGAATCCGCCTGCAATCCAGCAGACCCAGGAGACACAGGCTTGATTCCTAGGTTGTCAAGATCCCCTGGAGAAGGCATGGCAACCCACTCCAGTATTCTTGCCTGAAGAATCCCATGGATAGAGGAGCAGTCCATAGGGTTGCAAAGAGTTGGACATGACTGAAATGCCATATGTTTAAAATTTTTTTAAATTTTCTCAAAATAGAAAGTTTTAAAAGCTGATTCATGTTGTAGATAAATATGTATAGACATATATGAAAAAATATATATATGTGTGTGTGTGTGTGATACATAACATATATGTTTGTTATATAAGTTATGGGGTTGTTAGTGTCTGCCAGAATTTTAAAGCCAGAGATATCCACCTTGGTCAGTTGGGGGACAAGCTAGTAGATCGCAGGATACAGGAAACAAAGACAGGGACCACAGCTGTTTGGCTGCCTTGTCCTTAGCAATATGCTTTCTAACTCAGAATCCAATCTGAGCGCTAAACTGGAATCATCACTGCCTTTAGTTATAAACTCCATGGATTTTTAAAGCAGCCTAGGTTGCCAGATACATGCTCCTTGGCCTTGGCCTGGAGATACTTGTCCCATCCTGGTAAATGACTCAAGTTTTAGTGATGGTGCAGTTGTCATGAATGCCTTGAAAACTATTTGTTTAATTTATTCCTGTATTGTTTCTGGTTCCAGAAATTTATTAACTCTCACACCAGTCCCTTCCATTTTTAAGGCCCAATATCTACATTCAAAGCAAAGCAAAGTATCCAGTTAATTCATACAAGTCTTTCTTCAGTGTTCCAACCCCCTTTTTCCTGGAAATTTATGTACCACATTTCTTGCATGATTCCCCCTCCTCCGACATTGGATACACATAAATAGTGAGTGTTGAAAGGATAAGGGGGGTTGTATAATTAAATTACCACCAGCTGTCTGAAGGCTTGGTCATACTTTCTTTCCTTGAGGTTTTTGTTACAGCTGACAGACAAGGCTAACTAGTGAAGTGTGAGTAAACACACACACACACAGATACACGCGGAGTCCTCAAGACAAGGGAAGAAGGTTTGAGATAAAGGGAGGAATATAAGACAGAGGAAATAACTACTTTTGTCCCTAGAACTCCAACCAGGAAGTGAGGGAACCAGGTCTTTCAACTTCCTTGCCAGTGTCTTGGTCTCATATGATGAATCAGAGAGCTGAGAAGTGGAAAATCTGGGTCTCTGGCCTAGCCTAGAGACCAGTTTGGAGTAAGAACTGAAACTAAAAGAAACTAAAATTCACAACTTCTATACAGGGTTGGAATCCTGCCCGGTGTGCAAACATTAAAAAAGAATAGCTATGATTTATTGAATGCCTAAAATGTGCTGTACAATGAATTATACACTTTTCATGTGTTATTTTATTTTGTTCTCACCAGTACCCTACTAGGTAGTCATATTATCATTAACCTTAGTCTACAAATGAGGAAATTAAAGCACACAGTTTAAGTAACTTGTCAGCATCACAAAGCTGGAGATTGATGGGGCTGATCAGAACCCAAGTCTGCCTTAGCCAGTGATGTCAGCACCACTGCACAGCTCTTCCAAATGAGTGGGACCCTAGGCAGTCATTCTTGGGCTTCCCTTATGGCTTAGCTGGTAAAGAATCCGCCTGCAATGTGGGAGACCCAGGTTCGATCCCTGAGTTGGGAAGAGCCCCTGTAGAAGGGAAAGGCTACCCACTCCAGTATTCTGGCCTGGAGAATTCCATGGACTGTATAGTCCGTGGGGTTGCAAAGAGTCGGACACAACTGAGCGACTTTCACTTTCACTAGGCAATCATTCAGAGGAGACTGGGGACATTTCTCCTTCTACCAGTGAAACTTTAGATTTTTTAAGTAAAAGTACTGCCTTTTGTAATCCTAATATATGACAAAGCTTTTTATTGCTAGCATCCTTCAGGACCCAACTCAGGCACTACCTTTTTCATGAAAGTTTCTCTAATCAGATTTAATTAATCAGTCATTCATTTGTGTTCCTCTTTGTACCTTTATCACAGCACTTACACAATTTGATTTGTATTGTGATATGATGAATGCCTGCCTCACGTTCCACACTAGATTTTTAAAATTAATTTTTATTGGACTATAGTTACTTTACGGGGCTTCCCTGGTGGCTCAGAGGTTAAAGCGTCTGCCTCCAATGCGGGAGACCCGGGTTCGATCCCTGGGTCGGGAAGATCCCCTGGAGAAGGAAACAGTAACCCACTCCAGTATTCTTGCCTGGAGAATCCCATGGACGGAGAAGCCTGGTAGGCTACAGTCCATGGGGTCGCATAGAGTCGGACACGACTGAGCGACGGAACGGAACGGATAGTTACTTTACAATGTTGTGTTGGTTTATACTGTAAAGAAAAGTATTTTTCATAAGAAACAGTTCTTTTCTTGCAGTTGAGTAACTTTTTTCTTTTTCTCTTATTATTTTTAAACTTTTTATTTTGTATTGGAGTACAGTTGATTAACAATGTTGCATTAGTTTCAGGTGTTCCACAAAGTGATTCGGTTATATATATTCCTGCATCTATATATTTTCAAATTATTTTCCCATATTTTATAAAAACGCTCAAGAAAGCATAGAGGGAACATGCTGCTGCTGCTGCTAGATCACTTCAGTCATGTCCGACGCTGTGCGACCCCATAGATGGCAGCCCACCAGGCTCCTCTGTCACTGGGATTCTCCAGGCAAGAATACTAGAGTGGGTTGCCATTTCCTTCTCCCTAGAGGGAACATACCTCAACATAATAAAGGCCATATATGACAAACTTAGAGTTAACATCATGCTCAGTGGTGAAAAGCTAAAAGCATTTCCTCTAGGATCAGGAACAAGACAAGGATGTCCACTCTGGCCCATTTTATGCAGTTGGGTAACTTAGCCTGCTTCCTCTCAGCAGCCAGTTGAAGGTCCAGAGGTATCTTTTCCTGTTGTATAGTCTTAATCCCTTTCAGTACATGCTGGTACAATTGGCTTAAAAACTTCGAGGTCATCTTTTGTACTAATTTAGAAGTAACTCTTCTAGACAAAAGACACACTGCTTTTTATTCTGAAACAGTCTTCTCTTCCTTGGGCTGCCTGAGAGGCTGCTATAGGATCAGTATCAGTGTCAGTCGGGTCTGACTCTTTGAGACCACATGGACTGCAGCACGCCAGGCTTCCCTGTCCATCACCAACTCCCAGAGTTTGCTCAAACTCGTGTCCTTTGAGTCGGTAATGCAGTCCAACCATCTCATTCTCTGTTGTCCCCTTCTCCTGCCTTCAATCTTTCTCAGCATCAGGGTCTTTTCTAATGAGCCACTTCTTCATGTCAGGTGGCCAAAGAATTGGAGTTTCAGCTTCAACATCAGTCCTCCCAATGAATATTCAGGAATGATTTCCTTTAGGATAACTGGTATGATCTCCTTGCAGCCCAAGTGGCTCTCAGGAGTCCTCTCCAACACCATAGTTCAAAAGCATTAATTCTTTGGCACTCAGTTTTCTTTATGGTCCAACTCTCACATCCATACATGACTACTGGAAAAACCATAACTTTGACTAGACAGACCTTTGTTGGCAAAGTAACGTCTCTGCTTTTTAATATGCTATCTAGGTTTGTCATAGCTTTTCTCCCAAGGAATAAGCATCTTTTAATTTCATGACTGCAGTCACCATCTGCAGTGATTTTGGAGCCCAAGAAAATAAAGTCTTTCACTGTTTTCATTGTTTCCCCATCTATTTGCCATGAAGTAATGGGACTGGATGCCATGATCTTCGTTTTTTGAATGTTGAGTTTTAAGCCAGCTTTTTCACTCTCCTCTTTCACTTTTATCCTTTTCTCTTTCTGCCGTAAGGGTGGGGTTATCTGCATATCTGAGATTATTGGTATTTCTTTCAGCAATCTTGATTCCAGCTTGTGCTTCATCCAGCCTGGCATTTTGCATGATGTACTCTGCATATAAGTTAAATAAGCAGAGTGACAATATACTGTCTTGACGTACTCTTTTCCCAATTTGGGACATGGTCCATTGTTCCATGTCTGGTTCTAACTGTTGCTTTTTGACCTGCATACAAATTTCTCAGGAGGCAAGTAAAGTGGTCTGTCTTTTCCATCTCTTGAAGAATTTTCCAGTTTGTTGTGATCCACACAGTCAAAGGCTTTGGCATAGTCAATAAAGCAGATGTTTTTCTGGAATTCTCTTGCTTTTTCTGTGATCCAGCAGATGTTGGCAATTTGATCTCTGGTTCCTCTGCCTTTTCTAAATCTAGCTTGAACATCTGGAGGTGTTCGGTTCATGTACTGTTGAAGCCTTGCTTGGAGATTTTTGAGCATTACTGTGCTAGCATGTGAGATGGATGCAATTGTGCAGTAGTTTGAGCATTCTTTGTCATTGCCTTTCTTTGGGATTGGAATGAAAACTGACCTTTTCCAGTCCTGTGGCCACTGCTGAGTTTTCCAAATCTGCTGGCACATTGAGTGCAGCACTGTCACAGCATCATCTTTTAGGATTTGAAATAGCTCAACTGGAATTCCATCACCTCCATTAGCTTTGTTCATAGTGATGCTTTCTAAGGCCCATTTGACTTCACATTCCAGGATGTCTGGCTCTAAGTGAGTGATCACACCATGATGGTTATCTGGGTCACTAAGATCATTTTTGTATAATTCTTCTGTGTGTTCTTGCCACTCATTAATCTCTTCTGCTTCTGTTAGGTCCATACCATTTCTGTCCTTTATTGTGCCCATCTTTGCATGAAATGTTCCCTTGGTATCTCTAATTTTCTTGAAGAGATCACTAGTCTTTCCCATTCTATTGTTTTCCTCTATTTCTTTGCATTGATCACTGAAAAAGGCTTTCTTATCTCTCCTTGCTATTCTTTGGAACTCTGCATTCAGATGGGTATATCTTTCCTTTCCTCCTTTCCACTTCTCTTCTTTTCTCAGCTACTTGGAAGGCCTCCTCAGAGAATCGTTTTGCCTTTTTGCATTTCTTTTTCTTGGGGATGGTCTTGATCACTGCCTCCTGTACAATATCACTATAGGATAATGTGTTGTAGGATAATGGTAATTATCCTCTAGGATAATGGCCCTAAACATTTTAGAGGCTCTTTTGTCTAGTGGAAAGACACATACTTAAGCTTCATACAGGTCTTTTTGTTTGACTGAAATGGTGTATGAGTCACTACCTTAAATCTTCTTGAGGTCATAACCATGTCATGTGTCTAATACTTAAATCCTGGATTTGATTTTTTTTTTTTTTGGCCCTGAAACTGCTTCCTATTTTGAAAGCTTTTGCTATCTGGAGAAAATGAAGATGAGAGCAATTTGACTTTTGACTAGCAAACGCTGACTATATTTCTTCTAAATTCTGTTAAAAACTGAATGGTTCTTCTTTTTTTTTTAGCCCATCTTTTTCTATCCATATATTATCATATGTGATTAAAAGCAACCAGTTAGTATGTTTGCAATTCTGCCTAAAAATTTCCTCTGCCAGATTTTCCCATTCATTAGGTAACATTGTCTATTTTCCACATTCCCATGGGTAATGGTGTTGCTAAATTTCTGCCAGTACATAACACAGGTTACTGTTTTTCAGTCTCCAGTAATATTTTCTTCACTGTCCTTCGCAGACTCTTCAGCAGTCTCCTCAGTGTCCGTCCAGCTTCATTAAGAGGTCTTTACAGCTTCTGTGGCATCCAAGCCAAAGACACTGCCACTGGCTTTAAGTTTTGTTACAGCTATGCACCGGAGAAGGAAATGGCAACCCACTCCAGTATTCTTGCCTGGAGAATCCCAGGGACAGAAGAGCCTGGTGGGCTGCCGTCTATGGGGTCGCACAGCGTCAGACACGATGGAAGCGACCTAGCAGCAGCAGCAGCACAGCTACGCCCCACTTAAAGGTACCAAATATGGTACCACTATCTAATGCTACTTAGGAAACTATTCCAAAACCTATGGCTCAACAAAGAACACTTTATTATATATCAGGGTTTTGCGTGTGTGCATGTTGAGTCGCTTCGATTATGTCCAGCTCTGTGACTCTATGGACTGTAGCCCACCAGGCTCCTCTGTCCATGAGATTCTCCAGGCAAGAATACTGGAGTGGGTTGCCTTTTCCTACTCCAGGGGATCTTCCTGACCCAGGGATCGAACCCTCTATCTTATGTCTCTTGCACTGGCAGTTGAGCTCTTTACCACTAGTGCCACCAGGGAAACCCCAGCTCATGGTTTTAGGGATCATCATGCGACGAGTTGACTCACTGGAAAAGACTCTGATGCTGGGAAAGGTTGGGGGTGGGAGGAGAAGGGGACGACCAAGAATGAGATGGCTGGATGGCATCACCGACTCTGTGGACGTGGGTTTGAGTGTACTCCGGGAGTTGGTGATGGACAGGGAGGCCTGGCGTGCTGTGATTCATGGGGTCGCGGAGAGTCGGACACGACTGAGCGACTGAACTGAACTGAACTGAATTCTAGCATAACCCAGCAGGGTAAATCTATTCTGTTTAACCACAGCTGGAGTTGCTCGATTAGGTCCAACTGGTGGCTGAACTGATCTGGAAGGTCCCAGACTGCTTTCCTCACATTCCAGACACCTTGATGGGAACTTCTAGAAGGCTCAACTAGGCCCCTCTTCTCTTTATGTAGTCGCAGGCCTTCTCCACATGGTTTCTCTAGCATGGGAGTTTCTTATCTGGCAGCTCAGGGCTTCAAAAGTAAGTGCCTTCAAGAGTCTAGAATGAAACTACAAGTCTTTTTTTGAATTAGCCCCAGAAGGCCTAGAACATCTTTTATATTATATTCTATAGTCAGTTAGGTCTAAGATTTAAAAAAAAGCAGGAAGAATTAGATTCCATCTCTCAATGGAAGAAGAAGGAAAGAATTTGTGGTTGTCTTTGCCACAGACACTCTATCCTTGCCTGCAGAATGATTCCTGTCTGAGAAGGAAATTTTTTAAAAATTAATTTTATTGGAGTCTAGTTGCTTTGGAGAAGGAAATGGCAACCCATTCCTGTATTCTTGCCTGGAGAATCCCGTAGGCAGAGGAGCCTGGTGGGCTGCTGTCCATGGGGTCACACAGAGTCAGACACGACTAAAGCAACTTAGCATGCATGCATGCATTGGAGAAGGAAATAGCAACCCACTCCAGTATTCTTGCTTGGAGAATCCCAGGGACAGAGGAGCCTGGTGGGCTGCTGTCCATGGGGTCGCATAGAGACGGACACGACTGAAGCAACTTAGCAGCAGCAGCATAATTGCTTTATAACTATAGTTGTGTTAGTTTCTACTGTACAGCAAAATGAATCAGCCACACACATACATATATCCTCTCCCTTTTGGACATTTTAAATCCAAGGTTAGAAAGGTGGGCATGGAGCTGTGAGGGACAAAGGAGACATCTATTCACTAACTGCGTCAGCTGAGTCAACTGCAGTGGCCAGTGAAGTGACAGGTGTGGCAGACGTATTGTCCTCCTGTCTAAGTCTCAGTGAATGTTAGGGGTCAAAATTATGGAAACAGCGCACATGGTGAGTGGTTAAGCATGAGGCTTTGGAGCTAAACTGGTTTCAAATCTTAGCTTTATATACTGAGACAATATTTACCTCCCTGTGTCCTACAGTCAGTTCAGTTCAGTTCAGTCGCTCAGTCGTGTCCGACTCTTTGCGACCCCATGAACCACAGCACTCCAGGCCTCCCTGTCCATCACCAACTCCCAGAGTACACTCAAACTCATGTCCACAGAGTCGGTGATGCCATCCAGCCATCTCATTCTCGGTCGTCCCCTTCTCCTCCCGCCCCCAACCTTTCCCAGCATCAGACTCTTTTCCAGTGAGTCAACTCGTCGCATGAGGTGGTCAAAGTATTGGAGTTTCAGCTTTAGCATCAGTCCTTCCAATGAACACCCAGGATTGATCTCCTTTAGAATGGACTGGTTGGATCTCCTTGCAGTCCAAGGGACTATAACTAGAGCTTACCTCGTTACATTATTGTGAGGATGAAAGGAGTCGTACGTATTATACTTTTAGAAGAGAATATGGCAAAAATATATTAGACGTGGTTATTTTATTGCCTTATAGTTCATGAAGCAATCCATCAAGGTGGGGAGAAAGAAGGGAAGGAAATAGAAAAACTAAATAAATGGAAGGTACCATTACTCCAATACCATTGGAGTATTTGGAACTGATGATGAAGACAGGCTCAGTGGGTAAAGAATCTGCCTGCAGTGCAGAACCTACAGGAGACTTGGTTTCGATCCCTGGGTTGGGAAGATCCCCTGAAGTAGGAAATGGCAACCCAATCCAGTATTCCTGCCCGGAAAATTCCATGGACAGAGGAGCCTGATAGGTTACAGTCCATGGGGTCGCAAAGAGTTGGACACAGCTGAGTACACACACATGAAGACAGAGACGCTTTCCTATTTTTTGTCCCTTATCATCAGTTCAAATATTTCCTGAAGCACCATCAACTGACCAGTTCAGAAACAGTGCATTCAGGAAAGAATAATATAACTGGTTTAATTTATAAACATTATCCAAATTGAGTTCTAATCTAGAAAAATGAGAGAGAGATGCAGGGAGGAAGATGTGTGACTTTCTACCATAATGATCCATGGAATCTATAGTCTTCTCTCTGCCTATCTTATAATGAATTAAAAAATAAAATGAAATTCTTTAAAAAAAAAAGTTCTGTCAGGATAGGCCATGTTATTCTGTAGTAATAAATAACCCCTAGAATGTCCTTTGGAGAAGGCAATGGCAAGCCACTCCAGTACTCTTGCCTAGAAAATCCCATGGACAGAAGAGCCTGGTGGGCTGCAGTCCATGGGGTCGCTACGAGTCGGACACGACTGAGCGACTTCACTTTCACTTTTCACTTTCACGTGCTGGAGAAGGAAATGGCAACCAACTCCAGTGTTCTTGCCTGGAGAATCCCAGGGATGGGGGAGCCTGGTGGGCTGCCGTCTATGGGGTCGCACAGAGTCGGACACGACTGAAGCGACTTAGCAGCAGCAGCAGCAGCAGAATGTCCTTGGAGATCTGGTGGTTAAGAATCTTCCTTGCAATACAGGGGATGCAGGTTCCATTCTTGGTCAGGAAACTAAAATCCCGCATCCTGGGGAGCAACTAAGCCTGTGCTGCAACTACTGAAGTCCATGCAACACTAGGGATCCCACGTCCTGCAACTAAGACCTGGTGCAACCAAATAAATAAATACTTGATTAAAAAAACAATCTAAAAATCCCAGTAACTTAATACAACAAAAGTGTATTTCTTGCCCATTCCACATGTTTAGTTTGGGCCAGCAGGAACATTGGACATCAGAGTCATTCAGAGACCCCAGCTGATAAAAGTTTCAGCTTGATGAGCATTGTTCTCCAAAGATCTGTACAACAGTGGAAATGGGCAGTAACTGGTAGACTGTATTCTTGTTTCAAAATACTCACCCCTTCTGCACTCTGTGGGCAGAGTGCAATTTCCTGCATCATGACTCTGGATTTGACCATGTGACTTACCTTGGAGAATGAAATATGGCAGAAGGGACAATGTATTTGTTCTGAGCAGAGACTTTAAGAGACATCACAGTCTCTACCAACTCTCTTACACTCCTGTATGCTACCATTAGAAGAATATTCCCCAGGTAGCCACTGCTTCTTCAGTAGGCATCCTGGAATGAGTGCTACATGGAACAGAGTTGAATCCGTGCCCAACCAACCCATACCTGAACCACAGATCCTTGAGTGAAATTGGATGTTTGTTGTATAATGCTAAGATTTGGGAGCTCTTTGTTAAGCAGCATTGTTTCAGCAAAAAGATGACTAGTACAATGATCAACACAGCAGGATTTCATGACTAGCTACTACAGATAATGGTTTGCAAGTAAACACATGAAATAGGAACTTGCTAGTATTCCAAGAAATATAAGGTATAATGAGATGATATTAGTTATATACTATATAAATACAGATAGATATCTAAAAGGTCTTATAACTATTAAGTTATTACTTGAAAGTGAAAGTCGCTCAGTCAAGTCCAACTCTTTGCGACCCCACAGACATTACAGTCCATGGTATTCTCCAGGCCAGAATACTGGAGTGAGTAGTCTTTCCCTTCTCCAGGGGATCTTGCCAACCCAGTGATTGAACACAGGCCTCCTGCATTGCAGGTGGATTCTTTACCAGCCGAGCCACAAGGGAAGCCCAATAATACTGGAGTGGGTAGCCTATCCCTTCTCTAGCAGATCTTCCTGACCCAGGAATTGAATCAGGATCTCCTGCAATGCAGGCGGATTCTTTACCGAGCTATCAGGGAAGCCCCTAGTTATTACTTATCTATTGGATAAGGAAAAAAATTAAAATGATAAATCCTAGTGCTCTTTAAACTATGCAATATGATAAAATTAGAAGGCCCTTTTACTACAGAATTCTTTTACCTTAAAAAATTATACTAGGGAAATAATTCAAAAGAATAAAATAATGAAGTAGGAAAAGTTCATTAAGGCATTGTTAATAAGAGTCTAATATTAGAAATAACATCAGTCAGTTCAGTTCAGTTGCTCAGTCGTGTCCGACTCTCCGCGACCCCATGAATCACAGCACGCCAGGCCTCCCTGTCCATCACCAACTCCCGGAGTTCACTCAAACTCATGTCCACAGAGTCGGTGATGCCATCCAGCCATCTCATTCTCGGTCATCCCCTTCTCCTCCCGCCCCCAACCCTTCCCAGCATCAGAGTCTTTTCCAGTGAGTCAACTCGTCGCATGAGGTGGCCAAAGTATTGCAGTTTCAGCTTTAGCATCAGTCCTTCCAATGAACACCAGGATTGATCTCCTTTAGAATGGACTGGTTGGATCTCCTTGCAGTCCAAGGGACTCTCAAGAGTCTTCTCCAACACCACAGTTCAAAAGCATCAATTCTTCGGCGATCAGCTTTCTTCACAGTCCAACTCTCACATCCATACATGACCACGGGAAAAACCATAGCCTTGACTAGACGGACCTTTGTTGGCAAAGTAATGTCTCTGCTTTTTAATATACTGTCAAGGTTGGTCATAACTTTCCTTCCAAGGAGTAAGCATCTTTTAATTTCATGGCTGCAATCAGCATCTGCAGTGATTTTGAAGCCCAAAAAAATAAAGTCTGACACTGTTTCCACTGTTTTTCAATCTATTTCCCATGAAGTGATGGGACCAGATGCCATGATCTTTGTTTTCTGAATGTTGAATTCAGAAATAACATAACTATGCAGTAATAGAATATTTTAAGTAAACTATAATTATATTGATATTATATAATCATTATAATAATAAATATGAATATTCTGTAACAATATGGACAAATATCTAATAAATGAAAAAGGGATATAAATATAGCTAAGCTGTACATAATTGTAACTATACAAATGATTATGTAATATTGAGTATATGGATAATAATTGTAGGAAATATGGAGAAATTTAAACAGTTGTGCTGGAGGAGTGGATATATGGTAGAATATTTCTTTTAAAATTTAAGACAATACTTATGGCTGATTCATGTTGTAATATGACTGAAATCAATGCAACATTGTAAAGCAATTATCGTTCAATTAAAAATAAAAATAAAATAAAGTGAGAGGAAAAAATAAAGTACAAAATTAAAATTAAAAGTTCTTTTAACAGTAAATTTAATTTAAGAAAAAGAAATTTCTTTTTTCAACAATATACTATTGTATGTGTAGGAGAGAGTTAACATTTCTATTAGATGATATATTTTTAAAAGACTGGAAAGAAGTTAAACTTTAACATTGATTATCTCTTGGTATCATAGGTGATTTAATTTCTATATTATTTTCTGTATTTTTCAATTCTTTTACAATGAATGTGTTATGACCTTTGTAAAAGTTATTTTAAAAATGCCTGAGCATATATACCTATGACTGATTCATGTTGATATATGGCAGAAATCAACATAATATTGTAAAGCAATTATCCTCCAATTGTTTAGTCACTCAGTTGTGTCCTACTCTTTGTGACCCCATAGACTGTAGCCCACCAGGCTCCTCTGTCCATGGGGATTCTCCAGGAAAGAATACTGCCCTCCTCCAGAGGATCTTCCCAACCTAGGGATTGAACCCAGGTCTCCCCCATTGCAGGCAGATTCTTTACCACCTGAGGCACTGGGGAAGCCCATCCTCTAACGAAAAATATATAAATTTTAAAAAGTAAAAACTTTAAAATGAGCATATTTTCTAGCCTTGCTTCTGTGACACCCAGAGTTTATCTAGTTAATGCTATAATTTCTTGAATATAGCACATGTCTGGCTGTAGACACAGTTCCTCTCCAAACTCAGTAGCCCATAATTTGATTTGAGACAAAACTAAATAGAGCACCAACTCTGGTATGGAAGATGGAACTCTAGCTCTCCCTGCCGACCTTTTTTTCTTTCTTCTTTGCCTTCAGAAGCAGCAGGAGATTCTTTTTGAGAGAGGTGACCTGTGAGCCTTGTCTCAGGTCAAGCTGGACCTTAAAACATTTCCTGGAAACATTCTAAGCTCAGGAGCATCATGGTCTTCCGTTCCATTCCGTCGCTCAGTCGTGTCTGTGGACTGTAGCCTACCAGGCTTCTCCGTCCATGGGATTCTCCAGGCAAGAATACTGGAGTGGGTTACCGTTTCTTTCTCCAGGGGATCTTCCCGACCCAGGGATCAAACCTGGGTCTCCCGCATTGGAGGCAGATGCTTTAACCTCTGAGCCACCAGGGAAACCCCATCATGATCTTAGGTATAAGCTATATTGAGGTTGGTGGGCGGGCCTTTCAGATATTTCTTCTGAACTCTCAGATGTTACCCTGCCCTCCCAACCCTTAGTCTGTACTGATAATTAGGAGAATTAACTGACGAGTTGGGAGGAGGAATGATGGCTTGCCCCAAGAAAACAGGCTCCCCAGAGT
Source organism: Moschus berezovskii (assembly GCF_049115385.1). Taxonomy (NCBI): domain Eukaryota; kingdom Metazoa; phylum Chordata; class Mammalia; order Artiodactyla; family Moschidae; genus Moschus; species Moschus berezovskii. The sequence continues at coordinate 99,956,065 of NC_142463.1, forward strand.
CTCCCCAATACTCAGTCTCACCAATACTCACGCTTCCTGAGTTAAACTCTTAGGATACCTGTGAGGATTAATTTGTCCTAGAGAAGGCTTGTTGGTCTTTTCTTCAGCGGACGCATCTCAGGGGCCACACCATATAGAAGACAGCCTGTATCAGAGCCTTAACAGAGACCTTGAGCCTCTTTGGTCTCAAATTTATCATCTGTGAAATGAATATAACTAAGTCAACCTTGCCACATGTGGGCACTATAAAGCTTTCTGCAAATTAAAAAAAGGTCAGTGGTAATGCTAATCACAGTGATTATGTCGCTTAATAAAAAGGTTTTATTTTAGAGCTAAAAAGGAGCTTCAGGGCAGTAAGCACTTTAATTATAGCATGTCTGATATGTCGAAACTCTGTTACTTAAAGAGATGATACAGGGTCTCAGGCATTGGGATCTCCAAAGAGCCTTTTTCCATGATTTTAGAACAGTTAGAGGGAAGGTTTGGGTTCTGATGGCCACTGTCTTGGGCTTCCCTGGTGGCTCAGATGGCAAGGAATCCGTCTGCAATGCGGGAGACCTGGGTTTGATCCCTGGGTTGGGAAGATCCCCTGGAGGAGGGCATGGCAACCCACTCCAGTATTCTTGCCTGGAGAATCCCATGGACAGAGGAGCCTGGCAGGCTGCAGTCCATGGGGTCGCAAAAAGTCAGACAACTTTGAGTGACTAAGCACGAATGAACAGCCACTGTCTTGAAGCTTTTCCAGGAAGTTCAGGAACACACTGCCCTCTTGAAGCTAAGAGCCCAGTAGTCTTTGTGCTTGGGAAATTGAAACCCAGAGAGATAGAATACCATAAAATCAAGATGTCTGAGATGGGGGCAGCTAATGAGACTGTAAGGTTTTGTAAGAATGCCTCCTTTCCCGAGGAAAGTTCCTGGTCCCCATATTAATGGTGACACTGACATACCAGATCTCTGGGAAAATAGCATCATGTCCTATAACCCTGTAAGGACTGCGTTTGCTTTCAGATTGCACCTAAAACGTTCCTAGACTCCAGCTCTGGCTGGGGGGGTTACCTGTGGGTGGGACAGAGGGCTTGGTGCGGAGTCCTCTAAGCCCTCTGCTCCTCTGCCAGCATCATCCAGGCAGGGAAGACGGAAGGGTGTGTTCAGGCGGCGGCGTGTAACCTGCGGCCGAGTAGGGCCCAGCACACTGGCTGCGGGGAGCCCCGCCTCCCCTCGCGGTTGACAGCTCAGCTGGTGTCGAGCAACTCGTGCCAGCCACAGTGTGTGCGCGCAGCGCCGCGCTGCCCCTGGCCCCGGCTCCCCAAACAGCTCTGGGCGCCGCTCCGCTCCTGTCGGCCTCCTGCTGAGAACAGTCCCTCCCTTGTGCCCTAGCACGGTTAGCTGGAGGTTTGGCCACGTCAAATAGGGTTTTCTAAAGAAGCACGGAGCAGAGCTCTCTCTTCGCCGACACAGAAAGAGGGAGCTGGGGAGGACAAGGTTCTTTGCGCTGGAGATTCAAGGGCCAGGCTTCTCATTTTCCCAGGCTGCTTCCACTCCCGGGTGAGGAGCGCCCCGCGAGTAAGGACAGCGCCTGGAAAATGGAGCAGACGTGGACGAGGTAGGTGAGCTGCGTCTTTCCCGGCTTTGGTGTCTTTCCACCACCCCCCCCACCAACCCCCTCACCCCGCCCCCGGCCCCATTACCCTTTTGGAGAGGTCGCCCCTCACCACGAGGGGCCTTTGAAAGCTTCTCTTTTCATCGTCTCCTCCTCCCTAATTCCCAGCCCACTTCTTGCAGTCTCCTGCACATCTGTCCATCTGTTCTCTGGTGTCTCGCTGCTTAAGGAATCTCCCTTCCATTTAATTTCAGTGTTAAAAATATCCAATGAGGCTGCTGGAAGTTTTTGTGGAAGGGTTTCTCTGTCTTTTAATTGATCAGAGGGAATTCCCCCAGGTCTGTCTTTAGAGATACCTTTGATTTCAGATACCTTGAAATATATCAGATTGCTTCTCAGCCTGCCACGTTTTCCTTCTCAACTTCACCCCCTACTAGTCTCACACCAGAGCTCATTTCCAGAGTCTCAGTTGAAGCTGACTCTGTGGGAGGAAAGGAGAAGGAGACCAGGGTCATTGCTTAGGCTTTGTCGAGGTCAGGGTGACAGCTGCTTTTAGGTCAGAATTTGGAGATATATTGTGGAATTGTGTTTCCTCCATGCCCCACTGCTTCCCCCCAATATACTTTCAAATACAGCTCACTCACGGATAAGAGATGAGGTCTTGAGACAAAGAGTTCATTTTTGTTTTTCAGTGGAAGAGTGATGGAAAGGCTGTATTCAGAGATGTTTCCATAACAGATAGGTCTTCATCTCCAAGATTTAGCTTTGGAGAATTGGAGTGGAACTCAGATGTGTGTTATTGAGTTCTAACAGAGGGCAAACACAGAAGGTAAATATGGTGCTTAACAGTACTTGTGAAATAGACCTGGGCGATTTTAGCTAGTTGTTCAACATGTGAGAACTGTATAACGTGAACTTTGAAGAAAGGGCACATTGAAGGTGAGAGTGTGTTGATTTACTCTTTGCTCTTTTCTGCTCTTCACAGGCCTCTCCTAGAGGCCAGAGTTCCATTTTGAGCATCACTGGATAACGGGAGTGCAATCAGGAGTCATCAGGGGGCTGAGAACTGCACTTGAGGGGTGACCAAAGACCTGGGGCTCTTTAGTCTGGGGACATAAAGACTTGGGGTGAGAGCTTCAGGGGTGCTGGCTATATTAAGAATTTTCAATATACTTTCAAATGGAGCTCATTCAAGGATCATAGATGAGGTCTCGAGACAAAGACTTCATTTTTGTTTTTCAGTGGAAGGATGGTGGAAAGGCTGTATTGCTCCCTTGAAATATTTGAGGAGCGATTGGTGGTGGAGGGATTAGGCCAATTTGGAATCTCTTAGAACAGAACAACCAATGGGAGCAAGTTGTGAGGATGCAAGTTATAGCTTGGTGCAAAGGAAAGGTTTTCTAACAAGTGACCTGCCTGGACAAAAATAGGTTTCTAACTGTGAAATTATTCAAGCACAGACTTGGTGACTACTTGATGATAATGAGGGTGAATGTATCAGGGATTCTTGCTCTCTATCAGTGTTTTTCTCACTTAAAAGAAAGTATTATTTATTAACTTTTTTGAACTTTCTATGTAGCCATTTCAGACAAGCTCAGAAATGTCAGAAAAATCACAAATCATATGTCTATAGTTAAGTCAATTTAACAAACTGAGTATACCCGTGTAACAAGCCCTAAGATCAAGAAAGGGAATATAACCAGCACCCCTGAAGCCCTTGTGACCCCCAGGATGACCATTATCCTAACTTTTAACACCATAGATAAGTTTTGCCTGCTTTTGAACTTCATGTAAGTGAAATTATCCACTGTGTACCCTTTTGTATCTGGCTTCTTTGACTCAATCTTACATTGTACAATTCTACATTGTGTGTAGTTGTAGTTCATTAACTTTTGCTCCTATGTAGGATTCTATTATGGGTTGATATATATCAAATGTATTTGTCCATTCTGTTATTAATGAGCATTTGAGGCTGTTATGAATATAGTGTTGCTACAAACATTCCTGTATCTGTCTTTGGGTGAACATAAGTACACATTTCTGTTGAGTCAATATATGGAATTGCTAGGTAATAGGAAATGCATGTTCAGCTTTTGTAGATACTTCTGAACAATTTTCTAAAGTGATTATAAGGAGGATATTCAAAGATATGAGAGACAGTGTAAAGGAGCTCCACGCCACTAGTCATCAGAGAAATGCAGATTAGAACCACAATGCCACACCACTATGTGCATATCAGAGTGGCTGAAATGAAAGAGACAGAAAACACCAACCGCTGGTGAAGTAGAAGAGTCATTATGTTCACACTTTTTTTCTATCTCTACCCTCAATAAGAAATGTATTTACTCTGCAACCAAATACACACCAGTATATAACTGAATCAAATGTTTCATGTAACAATACTTAACCTTACTATGTGTTCTGTTCTCTGATCTTTCCCAACCTATTCTTTTACTTTAAAAAAATGCTTGTGTGACTCAGTTTATTTCACCACCTAATGGGTCACAGATGGAAAAATCCTGTAATCATATATCGTAACTGATGTCTCAGATACTTCCGAACTGGCAGCTAAGAGCAGTTCATAAACATTTTAAGTGTGAGCCAATACAGGCAAGGCACACTGTGCTGAATGCTGAGAGGAAAACAACCAATGAAAGATGGTTTCTGCCTTTGAGGTTTTGACTTTGTTGTCTATAATCCTAGAAGAGGCTAAGGCAGACATATGCATTGGCTGCTCTTGGAGCACAGTGATGGTGGTGGTGCTTTAGTTGCTAAGTCTTGTCCGACTCTTATGACCCCCATGGACTGTAGCCTTCCAGGCTTCTCTGTCCATGGGATTCTCCAGGTGAGAATACTGGAGTGGGTTGCCATGCCCTCCTCCAGGGGATCTTCCTGACCCAGGGATCGAACCTGGGTCTCCTGTATTGGCAGGTGTATTCTTTACTTCCTGAGGGGGTCTACTTGGGGGATTCAAAGAATAAAATTAACTATAAAGCTACCATTTATATCAAGCTTGCATTTGTTAGCTTTTGTGTTAATCCCTTTGTGTACTTTATTTTGCCTAATCCCTGTAACCCTGTGAGGTCTGAATAAATGTTATTTTTTATTTATTATTTAAAGTTTTGGCTGCATTGGGTCTTTGTTGTGGCATGCCGACTCTCTTGTTGTGATGTGGGGGCTCCAGAGCACGTGGGCTTAGTTGCCCCGTGGCAAGTGGGATCTTAGTTCTCCGACCAGAGATTGAACCCGCGTCCCCTGCGCTGGAAGGTGGATTCTTAACCACTGGACCACCAGGGAAGTGCCTTAAGTAAATGTTAATATAGTCATTTTTAAGATAGATTAAAATCTTGGCCAGGTCACACACACAGCTGAGGAAGAAAGATAGCCTGGAACTATCTAATTCCAAAGTCTGTTCTCTTAGCTGCTTCATTTGATTGAATCTTGTAGGTGACTTGGTTTCTGAGTTGCTTCTGAAGCGGCTTACTTACCCTGGCTACGATTAAGCTTATGTATAAGTTTAAGACTATGATTCTATTCCCAAATTTCATTCTTGGCATTTCTGGAAATTCCCCTCACAGAGGGATTCTTCACATAAGCCTCCATATTCTTTATCTTGCTCAGTCTACCCATAAAGAACAGGGTGCTGAGTATTTGAGTTCTTAAATATCCCCTACTCCCAGCTGTATGTCATCTGCCCTGTGCAAGTCAGTGGGAGTACTTTTTCCTCCCGGAATGTTGCCTGACTGCTGCCAGACTCTTTGGTTAAATCATTGGGAGAGAGCATGTTTGGTTCTGGAACAGCAAATTTCCAGTGAATACACTGGCTTTACAAAATGCTGGTTTGGGTCTTTCCTGGTGGTCCAATGGATTAGACTTCATGTCTCCACTGAAGGGGGTGTGGGTTTGATTCCTTGGTCAGGGAAGAACCCCCAGACTGTGGCCAAAAACAAACAACAAAAAAAAATGGTTTGGTCCCTAGCCAAATTAATATCCATGAATCAGAAAGAGTTGTCAGAGCCATACACATGGGGATGATGAGGAGGTGATGATAAAGGTAGTTTTGCTCATTTCATTAGTCTAGAATCCATCAGGCAAACTGCTTCTACTGCTTTAAATGTTTGTGCGTATATGCTCAGTCATTCACTCATGTCTGACTCTTTTCAACCCTATGAACTGTAGCCCACCAGGCTCTTCTGTCCATGAGATTCTCCAGGCAAGAATACTGGAGTAGGTTTCCATTTCCTCCTCCAGGGGATCTTCCCAATCCAGGGATCAAACCCTAACCCAGGGATCGAGCCCACATCTCCTGCTTGGTAGGAGGATTCTTTACTATTTGAACCACCTAGGAAGCCTCTCTAAATGTTTAACCTGTCTGGACTAGCAGGCTTCCCTGGTGGCTCAGCAGTTAAGAATCTGCCTGCCATACAGGTGGTGTGGGTTTGATCCCTGAGTTGGGAAGGTTTCCTGGAGGAGGAAATGGCAACCCACTCTGGTATTCTTGCCTGGGAAATCTCACGGACAGAGGAGCCTGGTGGGCTACAGTCCGTGGGGCCACAAAAGAGTAAGGCATGACTTAGTGACTAAACAACAGTCTGGACTAGCATCTCCCTAGAGCAGTGGAGTATGAATCCCTGTTTATAGTAGTTTCCTTTTGCTGCTGTGACAAGTTACTGCAAATTTAGTGGCTTAGAACAGCACCAATTTATTATTTTGCAGTTCTGGAAGTCTGAAAATTGGTCTTCTGGGCTAAAATCAAGGGGTCAGCAGGTCTGTGTTTCTTCTTGAGGCTCTCAGGAAGAATCCATTCCTTGCCTTTTTCCAGCCTAAAGAGGCTGTCCACATGGCTTGGTTCATGGTCCCTTCCCAGCAATGGCATCACTCCAGTTTGTTTCTTCATCCCACCTCCTCTCATTCTGACTCTCCTATATATCTCTCACAAGGACCCTTGTGATTACATTAGATGCAGGGGGGGTACTCTGGGATAGTCTTATCATCTCAGAATCTTAAACACATCTGAAAGTGCCCTTTGCCACGAAAGTGGCATATTCACAGGTTCCAGAGGTTAGGAATGAGGATTACTTGGAGAGCCATTATTAAGCCTGCCACACTGTTAAATGCTGGAAAGAGCATTACTAATCTTCCTCCCCCTTTACATGGAAATGTTCTTGTTTTTAGCATATGGGAAAGCTAAATAAAAGAAGGCAAATCATATATGAACCTTATACAACTTCCCTGAACAAATAACTCAAGCAAAAGAGAACTTGAACTATTTAGGAGCCACCTTTAAGATTTCCCAGGTGGTGCTAGTGGTAAAGAACCCGCCTACCAATGCAGGGGATGTAAGAGATGCAGGTTCCATTCCTGGGTCAGGAAGATCCCCTGCAGGAGGACATGGCAACCCACTCCAGTATTCTTGCCTGGAGAATCCCATGGACAGAGGAACCTGGAGGGCTGTAGTCCATGGGGTCGCAAAGAGTCGGACACGACTGAGCGACTTTCTCTTCACTTAAGATTGAAGGTTAGGAAAGGAAATTAGCAAAGTAATTCATCTGTTTTGGTTTGTTTTCTATTACCCTGTAATTTAATTTAATAAAATGCAAGCATTAATTGTTTTTGCCCATTGTGGCTGTGAACATTTAAAGAAGGGAAGTAATATCCAAGAAATTCAGTAGTAATTCTGTCTCAAATTTTTTAAGTTTTTATTTTACTTCTTCCTTCCCACACAATTAAAGTGTAGCCTTCAAATAAGATAACGTGGCCATTTATTATATTGCATTTAAAAGCTACCCATTGAAAGCTGATTTACAATTATTCTGCTCAGTATTTACTCTCAGCCTAAAGGAAACGGACATTTATTTATCTTGAATTTGTGGTGAGTTAATAGAGAGTCCTATTTGCTAATGCAGTTACAACCATAGATGGCATTCCCCCCATTTTATGGATGTGGCAGCTGAAGCTAGAGAGGTTAAGTAAGCCCTAGAGCATGAAGATCTGGTTGGTTCTGGTATCTTTGCTTGTAGTGGTGCTGCTGCTTTGCATGTAACACTTTTTATTAGGAAAATACTCCTTTTCATAATTCTATAATTGAAACATGTTTGGATGTTGGATTTGCTAATTAACATATAGTACCTCTAGCAATTAATTTACTGCATTTGGGGAAGGAAAATCTCTGCCTCCCTATTATTAGACTCCCTCCTTCTTCTTGTAGCTTATAGGCTAAGGCCAGATTTAAAATACCAGAAGAAGGACTTCCCGGATGATCCAGTGGCTAAGGCTCTGCACTCCCAATGCAGGTGGCCTGGGTTCAATCCCTGGTCGGTGAACTAGATCCCACATGCTGCAACTGAGTTTTCAAATGCTGCAACTAAAAATCCTGTATGCCACAATGAAGATCAATGGTGCTTCAACTAAAACCTGGCGTGGCCAAATTAAGAAAAATTTAAAAATATATCAGAAGACTGGGAAATGGTTGTTTCTGTATCTGAAAGGAAAAGTTGGCTGACCCTCATCACAGTGCCCTTTCCACTCTGGGCAGCTCAGCGGTAGTTCACCCAAGGCTGTATGGAGTATCCATCCATTCAGTGGTTGCACTGGGACCCTGCTTTTATTGAAATGGGCAGTGAAATTGAAGTTTTATTCTATAAATAAAATTCCAAACTGGGCTCAGAACATTCCACAAGTTGTCTCTGGCAAAAATTCAAATGGTGTTTAAAGTTAGAAGAAAGTCCAGAATAAAAGAGATGTCATGGTGACCCAAGGTAGCTCTATCCAATTCTATTTTAAAACATTCAGAAGCACTGAGCACTTGTTTTCTTCTGTCTCAGGACATCTTCTGAGTTCTGTGATCATCAAGACAAGCATGATCTGAATTTTCCTTTTTTTCTCATGGCTGAAGCATTTTACTAGTCACAGACTATTTATTTTAACAATAATAACAACTTGTATTTTCATACCAATTTAATAGTGTCTAATAAATTTTCCCTTAATCTATGTCATTATCTCTAGTCCTTTTCTGCTTGTTCTATTCTGCAAAAACTTCTTTCTTCCTTTGCTTCTCTAGGGTCAGCTAGAGACCTGCACCTGGCCAAAAGTATTTACTTATCCTGGCCAAAGTAGAAGGGGTGTAAAGAAGAAAAACTGCTTATATATAGAATGTATTGACTGACAACGAAAATTAAATTGAGTGATCTCTAGCACTTCATTCAATTCAGGAATATATTTGTTTTCCATTTCATAATGTGGAATATTATTATTCATAATGTGAAATAGCCTGTCATGTCATATTATGTTAATAATATTTTATTTAATCATTACCCTATACTGAGTTCCTTTGGTGTTCAGTTTTTAACTATTATAAATAATACTTGATAAACAACTAGGTGCTTAAAGCATTTCCTTCCATCAGATTATTTTTGAATGACAGATGCTTAGAAGTAGAATAATCAAATGTTATTAGACTAGAATATGTCAAACACTTCTAGTTCTTGGAAATACATTGCAAACTGCTTGGGGTTTAAGCTCATATAGCTCATATTAATGTGCAGATTATTTCATTCAGTTTAAATATCTTTTTCAAGATCTGAGTTTCTGTATTCAGAAGGGAAAGTGGAGACACGCTGACATAAAGTGGCATACTCTAGGATAATCCCAGGTGAGTCAGTAGCAATGTTCCCAGCTCGTACCCCTCTCTAGAGTAAACTGCTTCACTGGCACTATTAATCTCTGTTACCGTCTTGAAGTGTTTCCTGAAATGGTAACAAACAAAATTTTAGTATGATAAAGTAAAAGTGGGTATAAATTACATCAAAATTATGCATACGTATTAGGATGTCTGTTGCAAGCAGAGAAAAAATACATACTGTATTTGGTCATGGGATTATTGTTAATACCCCTTATGTGCTGCTTTAAAGCTAAGTCAATATATGTTTTTATAGCAGGAAGAAATTTACATTTATTTTACCAAGTGACAGCATGTAAATTTTGAAACTGAGTTAGTTTTAGAAAAGATTCTTCTGTGCATTACTTACAGATTTCCACATGATTGGTGCCTTGGGGCAGCATCATTGCCAGCAGACCTAGGGAGCTGGTGTCTCTCTACTCATCCTGAGCTAAAATTATTATGAGTGGGCCTTAATGTACCAGTTGTTCCCACCCACAAACCTAGCCTTGCTTTTGCTAGGATATCTTTGTCTATCTCTTGAGGTTATCTTCAGCATTACCTCCTTTGGGGATTATTTTTAGAACCTAGTTCTGGGTGTTCTCTGTAGCCAGAGCACACTATGCCTTCTTATTATTGCATGTGGCTAATTGGTTTACATACTCTATGAGTTTATTGGAAGAAAGGACTGCCTTTTGTCTCTAAATCTTCAGTATCTTACAATACTTCTAGTACATAGCCGATCCTCAGTTAAGAACTTTCTAGAGAACATTCCCTGCAAGGCTCATGTGAGTTATCTGTTTGGTAGGTGTCTACTTACCATTAATATAGAATGAATACATCTGGTTATCAAATCTGGATGCTATTATTCATTCAAATACCATTTTTTCATTGTTTAAGAAATATATGCATCTGATTCCTATTATGATCTAGACTTCTTAAATGCTGGATACATGATAGTAAATGATATAAAAACCCTGCCTTCAAGGTGCTGGCACTCTAGACAGGGCACGAGGCATGCACATATATTACTGCTGTAACTTGATCTCCTAGTTTCTTAACTCTAATTCACCTCAGGACACTATGAGCACACATTGTAGCTCATCCTCACTCCAAATTCTCTATCCTTAGGATTCTGAACTCTGAAAGTATATTCCCTGACCACAGGGTCAAGTCCTCCATCTCCTCGTCCTTTCTGAATATTCAGTTTACCTTATCACTTACTCCAGGTCCTTCACTGCTTCATATCTTCCAGGCCATCTGCTCTTCATTCATCTCCCTACTGAGCCAAGACCTCAGAGTCAGCTATTTGAATCATTCCCAGCACTGCTTTAGAATCTCGTACCTCACTTAATCTTATTATCCTCTGGGATTCTGTCAGCTTTGTTTTAGTACATTATAAAGCCATACTGAGAAGGAAGACTCTAGATTCATTCTTTCTAATCTTGGACAGGTTAATGTGACACTCTTCTCCTTCTCTCACCTGCCTCCTCCCCTGATGCTTCCTTTTCCCCTAAAAATGCAATCCTCAAAACCTCTGATTTCGCTGTGTTAGTCGCTCAGTTGTGTCTGACTGTTTGCTACCCCATGGACTGTAGTTCCTCTGTCCTGGGAATTCTCCAGGCAAGAATACTGGAGTGGGTAGCCATTTCCAGATCCAGGAGATCTTCCCAACCCAAGGATTGAACCTAGGTCTCTCCCATTGCAGGCAGATTCTTTACCATCTGAGCCACCAGGGAAGCTTAACGAAACAAATAAAATCAAGATGCAAAATTACATGTTCAGTGTTATTTCTATTTTGTGGAATTCACATAGGCATATAAACTGAAGAACAGCTAAAAATAAACACATAAAAATCTTTATCGATGTTGCCTTTAAGTGGTAGCATTTTTTAATATTTTCCTATGCATTTTTGTCCTTTCCAAAATTTCTGGAAAGAACACTTAATTCTTTAAAAATCACTAAAAACAGACATTATCGAGGAAGGAAAAAGTAAAAGGTTATGTGAATAAAAAGGTAGGTGAAAACAGGAAAAAAAAAATCTATCTCTTGATGTTTGGTGAGGGCCTCCGCCTCCGCATTCCCGAGTGTCCTGTGAATAGTGGTTGTTAATGAAAACTGCTTTGCCAGGACCAAGGATAAAAAGCCAAGCTAAGTTTTAGAAGAGGGTAGAGAGACCATATGCCATCGCTGAGTGATATGGCTGAACTCAGAACAGATTATTTTTGCTTCTCTTTTGAAAGAATGCTATCAGTGTCTTGGCTGATTCAGGGAGGAGAATTTATCAGACATCTGCATGTCTAATAACTTCATAAGGCAAAGTGAGATAATTATTTGAACTATCCTTTATTAATACCTTTTCACAGTACTAAGATGTTTCTCTGAACCTTGAGGAATAGCAGCATGAAAAATTTAAGTTCCTTTTAGAATAAAGATTCAGTGCAGAAGCAAAATAGGTCATAAAACTCCAAGTTGTTGCTGGTGCGTAGTGATGCTTGTAGCTCTTGGTAGTGACTGAGGACTTAGCACTCCAGAAAACTGCCTCCCAGAGTTCCATTGGGCCACAGCCACTCTCAGTGAATAGATTCTGTTGAGTGAAGGGTGTAATTGCAGCCTGTACTGGAGAAAAGTGGATATTACTGTGTCAGTGCCAAGTCAGATCACACTTAGTCAGCATGCAGAGGGAGATTCACAAGTGATGCTCTCTGTTCTGAGGGGCTTTGCCAATTAAGCATTCCAGCTTGCCGAGGTTATAATGATAGGCCTTGAGATGAGAAAAAAATGATAATCTCACTGTATTTATTACACAGTGGTCCTGTGCTCTGCATCTGTGACTTCTACCCCATTTGCATTTGAATGCGTGTTTTTGCAATTCTGATGCCAAAGAGAGGATATTGGCAATATTTGGGGCAGAGAAGATATACTCAGTGTCTCTCTTGGCAAGAGGAAAAAATATCTGAGACATCTCAGAGCTTGTTCACTAATGGCCACCCCAGTTTTGACTGTATCTGTTTCCATCACATCTTATGCCTGTCCGTTTATTCCCTTTGTCTTTTAGGGACAATGCCAACTGTTGTCACAGAAAAGGCTTCAGGGGAGGACTGTGGGTAGAGATAGGGAAGTATGAAATAGTGGATGGCTCACTTTTCAGGATAGAGCCTATGTAAAAAGTCATACTTGCCACTTCCTTTTTAGGATTTTAATCACTTGTCACATGGCATCTGATATACCAGGACGCAAATACTCCATTGTGAACCATGTGAGTATTGGGAATGAGTTGGTGTCCCAAAAAACAAATATGTGTCAGGATTTGAGTCTAACTCACTTCTCCTTCCCACAGCAGCACTGCCCACCCTTCCTCACATCTCACTGTCTCAGGGGTCATTTGTCGGAGTCAGGGCAGTACAAAGGAGACTCCTGGTAAATGTGTGAATAGAAACAGGGCATGTTGGACATGTGAAGGTTGGAGTCAGATGTAGATTTCAAGTTCAGTGTTACCATCAACTAGCTGGATGATCTTGGGCAAATTACATCATCCTTCTAGGCCTCTTGCTTCCTTACCTGTAAAACAGGGGTAGCAGGACCTACTGGATTATGGGAGAATTGAATGAGATAATTCCTGGGAAGAATCAGTCAATCAATAAATGGTGGTGGCTTCATTGGTGGTGGGTGGTGGTGGTTGTTCACAATAAAAATAATGATCATTTAATTCAAGATTAGTGTTGAAGAAAGTTCCAGTGTAAGAAAACTTGTTGAACTATAAAGTTACACACAGGCAGTCTGGAGACTATTACCTACGGATGTCTTTGTTTCCAAGTTGGCACCACTTGTGAAGACCTACTGTTTAAAAATCCTCAGGACTAGGGTCTTCCCTGGCTGTCCAGTGGTTAAGACTATGCACTTGCAATGCAGGGGGCTCTGGTGAGATCCCTGGTCGGGGAACTAGGATTCCACATGCCAAGAAAGCAAGCCACAGTTCTCCTTGTCCTTCTGGACATTTTATATCTGCAAGGGTTGAATGTGGATATAAGTTTAAAATATGCAAAAGATGTTTAAACATTAGGAACATTTATTTGAATCAGAATCTATAAGTTCATGACAGATGAACTTTAAAAAATGTGGAATTAGAATAGGATATGTGTTTGGACCCCAATAAACAGTGAACTCTGGGAGCTGGTGATGGACAGGGAGGCCTGGCATGCTGCGGTTCACAAGGTCACAAAGAGTCAGACATGACTGAGCGACTGAACTGAACTGAAACAGCGAACTTGCACAGCCTTCCTGTCATACGATATACCCCCCACTGTTTGAGATGATCACACTGAGCCCAATTCCTTACATAGTTCATCTTTTATCAAGGGCCTTAGTAGAAGAGCAGTGTAAATAAATCAGAATATGTTTATTAATATTTTAAAGAAGAATTAACATTCTAGGATAAAAATAGTAAAGAAGAGAAAAGGAAGATATTCACTCATATTTTCTACCATCCTAAACCTCCAGCCTCTTCATTCTTCCAGATTCACTGGCATTCTGTATAGTCTGCCACTGTAGGCATTTTCACTACAATGTAAATGTTAGTCCTAGTCCTTTCTTGCTGACCTATTTTATATCATCTTTGGGGAGTCTAAGTAGTTAGATGAAGCTATGGTGTTGGAGGAGGGGAGCACAGATGAAACAGTTTTCGCTTAGACTCCGCCTGAAGAATACTCCCTCCTGAAGGTTAGAGTTTGAGAGAGAAAGGCTTGAGGAGGGGAAAGTTAAAAGGAAATTGGAAGGGGCCTAAGGAGCAGTTGATGTTTACTCAGGTTGAGGGGAGCAAAATTAAAGCCCTGAACACCCTCTTCAGGTTCCTACTTGCAGTCTTTGTCATGTTTCTTTACATATTCATTCCCATCCTTGAAGGCCTAAATTCAGTGTTCTCAGTTTTCTGTAGATTTCCTAGACTCCCTCTCCCCATCAGAACAAAATTAATTACTGCCTCATTTATGTTCTGAAATCTCTGTTATAAATCTCATGTTCTAATAAGTATCTCTTCGAATCCTGTGTGCCATCCCTAGTAGACAGCTCTGAGCACCTTGATTTCGGGGCATTTCTTTTTCATCTTGATATTTTTGGTGCTTGTTATACAAGCAACTTCTCAGTAAATGTTTATGAAAAGGAATGAAAAACTCTAAAAATAGCAACCCAGGCCCAGTTTTTTGCTCTAAATACTGGTATGGCTGATTGCTTTTCCTCCTCCTGAATTTTCTGTTATGATAAGAAAGCCATATAAGAAGAAGTTTGAAAGACAGAAAATGCTTCTGGGAGGAGGTCTTTGTCCCTTAGCTTAGAGATGTTAAGGAAGGGTGGTGATGCATGATGAAGTAAGGGGACCAGACTGTGTGACTAAGTGTATGGAGGAAGCCTGAAGAAATAACCACTTCTGTGACAGTTTGGACACTCTAATGGAAAGAAATAGGCTACCCTGGTGGCTCAGATGGTAAACAATCTGCCTGGAGTGTGGGAGACCCCGGTTCGATGCCTAGGTCAGGAGGATCCCCTGGAGAATGAAACGGCAAACCACTTCTGTATTCTTGCCTAGAGAATTCCATGGACAGAGGAGCCTGGCAGGCTACAGTCCATGGAGTCACAGAGAGCAACTAACACTTTCACTTTTCATGGGAATAAATAGCCCTAGGTTAATTGTCTTAATAGAAGAAGAAAGCAGTGAGGTCTAGACAGACAACAGATTTCCTTGGGGTGGTTTTGGTTTGGAGATATTAATATTTCACACTGTTCAAAGACTTGTTGGAAACTTACTTTGTAATGGTGAAGTTATATGATTACCACCTTGACATTGCTTGTGAATAGTATGGTCCATTAACACAGTTTACTGCTTTCCTCAGTCCATAAATTAAACAGACCAAAATACAAAGCAATACACCAAATATATATGCAGTTTGCAAAGGACAGTCTGTGGCTGCCTTGTAGAGAATATTTCTCTGCAGACTCTGCCGTGGTGTTACCCTTTGCTAAAGGAGAATCCAAGTTTGTATCCCTCCCCACAATGTTACGAGAGAACAGACCAGTGGCTCACATCTTGGAATAGCCATTTTTAAGGAACACAAAATTGAGTGTTGTGAATATTCCTGATATAATTGAGACTAGTACACTTAGAAAACTACTGAAAGAAATCACCAGAGCACAGTCTGACAGCATCAGAGTATCAGCATGGAGCAGATGTCTGTGACAACCTAGAGGGGTGGGACAGGGTGGGAAGGAGGTTCAGGACGGGGGGGACATGTGTACACCTATGGCTGATTCATGTTGAAATATGGCAGAAACCAACACAATATTGTAAAGCAATTCAGTTCAGTTCAGTTCAGTCGCTCAGCTGTGTCTGACTCTTTGCAACCCCATGAACCGTAGCACACCAGGCCTCCCTGTCCATCACCAATTCCCAGAGTTTACTCAAACTCATGTCCATTGAGTTGCTGATGCCATCCAGCCATCTCATCCTCTGTCATCCCCTTTTCCTCCTGCCTTCAATCTTTCCCAGCATCAGGGTCCTTTCAAATGAGTCAGTTCTTCGCATGAGGTGGCCAAAGTATTGGAGCTTCAGCTTCAGCATCAGTCCTTCCAATGAAAACTCAGGACTGATCTCCTTTAGGATGGACTGGTTGGATCTCCTTGCAGCCCAAGGGACTCTCAAGAGTCTTCTCCACCACCACAGTTCAAAAGCATCAATTCTTTGGCGCTCAGCTTTCTTTAGAGTCCAACTCTCACATCCATATATGCCTGTTGAATAAACCATAGCGTTGACTAGATGGACCTTTGTTGGCAAAGTGATGTCTCTGCTTTTTAATATGCTTTCTATGTTGATCATAACTTTCCTTCCAAGGAGTGAGCATCTTTTAATTTCATGGCTGCAGTCACCATCTTCAGTGATTTTGGAGCCCCCCAAAATAAAGTCAGCCACTGTTTACACTATCCTCCAATTAAAAATAATTTAATTATAAAAAAAGAGGGAGGGAACATGTGTATACCTATGGCTGATTCATGTTGATGTATGGCAGAAACCGACACAACATTGTAAGGCAATTATCCTCCACAACATTGTAAAGCAATATTTATTAAAAATAAATGAATCTTTAAAAAAAATAACAAATAAACAGATTAAAAAAAAAAAAGAATGTTGTAAATGGCTCTGAGTGGACCAGTTATGTCCTGATCATCTTCAACCTAATCACTCTGGTAAACTGCAGGAATGACTATTCCTATGGGATATTGAATGTTGATGTATTGCTTGAGTCTAGTATTTTCATAGCTACTTACCAGCAAGTCAAGAAAATATGAATAATACATCATGCAGAAATTAAGTGGGTGAGCAGCTTATAGGTGGGTTGTACTTGGAAAATGTTTGGATCTTCATATTGAGCAGAAAGGTGTCTTGGCAAAAATTACTAAGTGTGATTTTGGTGAAATTGTTATCAGTTCAGTTCAGTCACTCAGTCATGTCTGAGTCTTTGCAACCTCAGGGACTGCAGCATTCCAGGCCTCGCTGTCCATCACCAACTCCCAGAATTTACCCAAACTCATGTTCATTGAGCTGGTGATGCCATCCAGCCATCTCATCCTCTGTCATCCCCTTCTCCTTCTGCCTTCAATCTTTCCCAGCATCAGGGTCTTTTCTCATGAGTCAGCTCTTTGCATCAGGTAGCCAAAGTATTCAAGTTTCAGCTTCAGCATCAGAATATTCAGGACTGATTTCCTTTAGGATGGACTGGTTTGATTTCCTTGCAGTCCAAGTGACTCTCAAGAGTCTTCTCCAACACCATAGTTCGAAAGCATAAATTCTTCAGCACTCAGCTTTCTTTATAGTCCATCTATACTATACTATCCTCTCACATCCATACATGACTACTGAAAAAAGCTTGACTAGACGGACCTTTGTTGGCAAAGTAATGTCTCTGCTTTTTAATATGCTGTCTAGGTTGGCCATAACTTTCCTTCTAAGGAGTAAGTGTCTTTTAATTTCATGGCTGCAGTCACCATCTGCAGTGATTTTGGAGCCCAAAAAATAAACTCTGACACTGTTTCCACTGTTTCCCCATCTATTTACCATCAAGTGATGGGACTGGAGGCCATGATCTTAGTTTTCTGAAATTGGTATCACTGATTAACAAATTGGCAAGGTAGTGGGCAAAAAGATAAGGCTCACTGAGGGAAAGTTTGGTTCATTTATACATGAAAAGCATATAAGGTAAAACATGCATGTAACATATAAGATAAAAATATCTTTGGAGAAAGATTATATATGTACATCTATGCAGGAGAGCTGTACATGCCCTCATGAAACACATGCTTGCTGACCATGAGTCATTCATGGACTGATGTTTAAAAAAAAAAAAAGAAACTAGAAATACTTGAATTTGAGAAAGTAGGACAAGGGCATACAATTTTTTTCTGGACTTAAGTAATATAGAGAAAAATTTAACAACATATGTTACTGCCTTGTGGGTGGGTGGCGGGGCCTGGCTTGGAGTTTGTCTCTACTGTATACCCCAATTCTCTTTGCACTTTGGTTTATTAGCTATTTTCACAAATTGCAATCCCCTCGACACATACCTTGTGTTTCTTAAGCATGTGCCCCTTCTCTGGGGGAGCATCAAATTCCTTCCCAAGCTTTTGGAGCAGCTAAGTGAGCCCCACTCTGTGGCAATATGAGAGGGAACTTGAGCTCTTAATAGAGTTAAAGTGATTTTAAAAAAAATCTCCAGAGACTGCAGAAAGACCATTAACTCAGTACTCATCCAGAGTGACCTCTCTACCCTTCTGGTTATTGCTTCATATAAGACAAGCAGTCAGCTCAGGGGTGAGTGTGGGATGGGGGAGAAGGTGAAGTAGCTTGTGGCGTCCATATGCATCACCTTGATGTCACTTGCTCCTGATCTATGATGTGGAATCTCCAGAGCAAGGAGAATTGAATGAGATCATGTCTGGAAAGTTTCCCCATCCTTAGAAAGTATTAAAATGAGTTTTAATGCTACTAGTGTCTATTAGAATAGAATTGTGTGATTACTGAAGGAACCTTAGAAGTTCATGTATTTCTTTTACAAACATTTAAGGAAGCTGAAGCCCAGAGGTAAAAGTGACCTGTAAGCCCCTTTGTAGCTTTTTGTTGTTGTTCTGTGCTAAGTCGTGTCCCAACTCTTTGCAACACAACTTAGCAATGGAACACAACAGCAAAAAGCTACATAGGTAACTCAAGACAGTGTCTTAAAGCAGAAGTGAAAGTTTTGTCTGCATTTGATCTACACTGGGGTGACAGCCTCAGAGATCTATAAGGAGCCAGGCCAGTATCATAAATGAGCACATGAGCTGGGATTACAAGAACAGGGAGTGACAGGGACTGTGGCAAACCGGAGAACATGTCTCCTCTGTTTAAAGGCAGCAGGTTATCCATCTACGTGGGAAGGCAGGCCCAGTATTGCCAGACCCATTCATTTTGCAAGAGACGTTAGGAATGGGTCAACCTTGTGTTGACCAAGTGAAGCATGTTGGATGGGCTGAATTTGGCCTGAGGAATGACCTTGCTCCTGATGGCAGAAGTGGTTACCCAGGTCTGTGGGCTGAACAGAAAGGAATCCATTCATGCATGAGTAGCAGCAACTAAGTATTTTTTTCCTCCACAAATTTTTCAAGACATTATTCTGGCTGATAGTTTCAGAATCCTTCCCCTACTTTTTCTCAACAGAGGGAAATCCACACGTAGTAGTTCATCTCTTTCATTTTTCACTCTCAGGGAAAATTTTTAATGAGAAGTGGAGAAGGGAAAGGGGCAGAGGGCCTGGAAGAACCACAAGCCGGTGACCTGCTTTTGAATAGTAAAGAATTGCCAGGTGGTGTGTTCTGCCTGCTACTTTTATGTCCATCTGGACCTTAGCAAAGTGAGGATTTATGCCAAGCTCCAGCCCTGAGGCAGAGAAGGAAGAACACCAACAGTTTCTAAATAAATGACAGGCTCTCTTCCACCTCCCTGTGAATGTCTCCTGATTTTTAAAAAGAGAAGCTTTCTAAATCTCCGGCTATAGAATTATTTTTAGGACAGCTAACTGGGAGTACCCGAGGGTTTAAGGAGTAAGATCAATGTTGAAAGCATCTCTTTGTAGGATTATTGCCACTGCCTCTCTGTTTCTTGCCTTTCCCACCCAGTCTGTTGTCAGAACAGTAGCCAGCCCTTTTAAAACATCCATCACTCAGTTCATCTCTTTTTCTGATGCACTAGACTCCAGTGGCTGAATTCCTCTCAGGGTCCAGAACGGCTTTATATAATCTGTCCCCTGCCCAGCCTTCCTATTACGTCCCTGACCTCACCTCCTGCTACTTACTCAACCGAGCCACACTGGCCTCCTTGTTATTCCAGAAATGCTCTGTCATGCTTCCTCTGAAGAGCCTTTGTACTTGATGTTCTCTGCTTGGAAGACTCTTTGCCCAAATACCCACATCATTGCTTCTCAGAGACACTTAGCCT
Organism: Moschus berezovskii; assembly: GCF_049115385.1. NCBI lineage: Eukaryota > Metazoa > Chordata > Mammalia > Artiodactyla > Moschidae > Moschus > Moschus berezovskii. The sequence continues at coordinate 99,975,835 of NC_142463.1, forward strand.
ACTGAAAATTGCAACCCCCTTCTCTTCCCCATCCCTCCTGCATTCCCTACTTCTACTCCCTACCTTTTTATAGTCAGTTCAGTTCAGTCGCTCAGTCGTGTCTGACTCTTTGCGACCCCATGAATCACAGCACGCCAGGTCTCCCTGTCCATCACCAACTCCCGGAGTTCACTCAAACTCATGTCCATCGAGTCAGTGATACCATCCAGCCATCTCATTCTCTGTCATCCCCTTCTCCTCCCGCCCTCAACCTTTCCCGGCATCAGAGTCTTTTCCAGTGAGTCAACTTGTCGCATGAGGTGGCCAAAGTATTGGAGTTTCAGCTTTAGCATCAGTCCTTCCAATGAACACCCAGGATTGATCTCCTTTAGAATGGACTGGTTGGATCTCCTTGCAGTCCAAGGGACTCTCCAACACCACAGTTCAAAAGCATCAATTCTTCGGCGATCAGCTTTCTTCACAGTCCAACTCTCACATCCATACATGACCACGGGAAAAACCATAGCCTTGACTAGACAGACCTTTGTTGGCAAAGTAATGTCTCTGCTTTTTAATATACTACCTAGGTTGGTCATAACTTTCCTTCCAAGGAGTAAGCGTCTTTTAATTTCATGGCTGCAGTCAGCATCCGCAGTGATTTTGGAGCCCACCCCAAATTTTTATAGTACCTGTCCCCAGTTGTTACTATACATTTTGCTTTGTGTTTCCTTTTATATAAGTTCTATGAGTGCAGGTGTTTTGGTCTGTTTTGTTCACTGCTACATTTGTAGAGCTTAAAACCAGTGCCTAAAATCAGTAAGTGCTTGACAGACATTTGTTGAGTACATTTTGAGTTTTTTTCCTTCTCTTCTAGGGATAGTGGTCTTCACTGTGCTGGACAGATACAGATCTTGCTACTGCATCATAGTGTTTTTAACATTTCCATTAGTAGACTTTTGTTTGTTTCTCAAGTTTTCTGGATCAATTCTACTTCCTAAGCATATCGATTTTTTTTGTTTCTCTGCATTTCTACTATCTTTTCCTTTAGTTAAAACTATCACAGCTTCCTGTTTTGTCCATCTACTTTTGTTCCTTCTACACAATGTCACTCAGCAGTCAGAATGATCTAAAGTCTAAATATGATCGTTTACCATTCATTTCCTCATTTAAACTCCTTCAGTGGTTTTCCATTGCCCTGCACATAAATCTCACATGCTTACCCCATCCCTCAAGGCCCTGCGTGGTCTGGTTGCAGCCCTGGCTTTCTCTGTTCCTCTAACAGGCCAAGTTCCTCCCTGACTCAGGGTCCTTGCTTTTCCCTCATGATGGAATCCTCTTCTGTTTCCATTTTTCATCTGGCTGACATTCTCTTCATCTCAGTTTAAATGTTCTTTTCTCTGAATTTCTCTGAATCTCTCTACTAGTTAGGTTACTCTGCATATTCCTTCATAGCAGTTGCCACAATAGTAATTCAATGCCTGTGGAATTGTTTGTCCAGCCGCTGTCGCTACACATACTCAGTAAGGTGGGGCATGTCTTTGTATTTCCAGCACTTAACCCTGACCCTGATACATAGTACTATAACAGCTTAATGACTGCTTGTGGAGAAATAAATAAAAACAGATGTCTTGATACTAAGGAATCGAACAATGTGTGAGGTGTTACTTCATTAATGAATGATGTGCTTCTCTTCACAGAGATTATTTTGCAGAAGATGATGGGGAGATGGTACCCAGAACAAGTCATGCAGCAGGTAAGGAGGTCATGGATCTTTCTTTGCTATACTCTTGGCTCCTGCTGATCATAAATCTCTTAAATGTTAGATCCCATCATCATGGCTATATCTTCAGACTTTTTTTGAATTTCAAAATTTGCACATACCACTGTAGTATATAATACCCCACCTTCGCAGCACAGTGCAGTAACTCATAACTGAAATACTTTGAACTCTTCATACTGTTAGCAATTCTGTAATGGCAAGTTAAAGTCACTTGTAAAATGATTAAAATAGATTCTTCCACTAGAATGAAATCTCGAATATACCATTAAAATGGGTATAATAATGGTGTCAACCTCGTAAGTGAGATTAGAAAAGCTCTTCCAGGATTTCCCTGGTGGTGCAATGGTTAAGAATCCTTCCTGCAAAATATTGTATGACATCGCTTATATGCGGAATCTGAAAAGAAATTATACAGGTGAATTTACTTTCAAAACTGAAAGAGATTCACAGACTTAGAGAAGAAACTTACAGTTGCTGGAGGGGAAAGAATGGGGGGAAGGGATAGTTAAGGAATTTGGGATGGACAGGTACACACTGCTGTATTTAAAATCGATAACCAATAAGGACCTACTGTATAGCACAGGGAACTCTGCTCAATATTATGTGGCAACTTGGAGTGGAGGGGAGTTTGGGGGAGAATGGATATACATATGTATGTATGGCTGAATCCTTTTGCTGTTCACCTTAAACTACCACAACACTGTTAATTGGCTATACCCCGATACAGAATAAAAAGCTTAAATTAAAAAAAGTTATTTTAAATCCTCTTTGCAATGTAAGGGACATGGGTTTGACCCCTTGTTGGGGAACTAAGATCCCATGTGCCTCAGAGCAACTAAGCCCGGGAGAGTCCAAGTCTGTGCCCCACAATGAAAGATCCCAGATGACATAAGGAAGAATCTGCATGCCACAACTAGGACCTGACTTGCAGCCAAATAAATAAATAAACATTAAAAAAGAAAAGCTCTTAGTACAGAGCTTGTTAAGGAATAAACACCTGTAAATATGATTATTCATGTGTACATAATAATATATTTTTCCTGCATTAAAATTAGCTAGAGGTTTACCTAAACTACAAAACCAAAGTGAAAATAGTTCTCTTTTGGGGGCTGTTTTTCACAAAAACTTTCAGTCACTTGGCGTTTTACCTACTTGGCTAAGTGATTTGCCTTTTCATACCAGCCTTGAAGCACAGATGGTTCATATGCACAATGCAGAAAAAACTTCTTAATTTGAATGTGTTAAGGACTTGGAGTCATTTAAAAGTAGCATTTGTAATTGTGTATGTAAAATCCGTAAATTCTAAAGGTCTATCGTACTCATTTTGAGCATGAAGATCCTCTGTCTTGAGGTAAAAATCGAAAGACTAGGGCAAAAGTGGAAGGGTAAAGCAGAAATTGCCTATTATAAGCAAGGTATTCAGTTGGCTACTTTTATTGTTTCATTTAATCCATATGAAAGCTCTATGAGGTAAACATTATTATTCCTATTTTTACAGAGGCAGTGGTGCTCAGCAAAATTAAAAGATTTGCCTAAATTCCCATAATTAGCAGGTGGTCAGGATTCATATCCAGTCTTTTTTTAAAAAAACATTTTTGTTGTGTCCAGATCTAGTCTTTGAAGTCTCTTCTCTTTCTATCATATTCTATGAATCTAACTGTGATACATTGCTGTTTTATGAAATTTTCTTTCATTTAATCGCCTTCAGTTCAGTCGCTCAGTCATGTCCAACTGTTTGTGACCCCATGAATCACAGCACGCCAGGACTCCCTGTCCATCACCAACTCCCGGAGTTCACTCAAACTCATGCCCATCGAGTCAGTGATGCCATCCAGCCATCTCATTCTCTGTCGTCCCCGTCTCCTCCCGCCCCCAATCCCTCCCAGCATCAGACTCTTTTCCAGTGAGTCAACTCGTCGCATGAGGTGACCAAAGTATTGGAGTTTCAGCTTTAGCATCAGCTTAATTTCATGTAAATGTGTAAGAAGTATTTTTTTCTTATTTATTTTAATTAAACATTTGCATTTACTTAGAAATATCAAGTTTTCAACAAAACAGGTGCACTATTATTATTATTACTATTATTATTAATTTGCAATCACAGTGTGATAAACAATTAATATTACAACAATTACTTTGTTCAAACTGAATCAAACACGATTTAAGGTGGGAAAAAACCCAACTCTTATCAGTAACTAATCTGTGCTATGTACCAATAAAACCTGCTTTAAATTTCTGTGCTAGTTTAAACCCTGCTACTCTACCAGGCAAGGTTACTGGCTATTGAAAGATACCATTAAGCAAAGGGCCACCTAAAGACACACTTGATAATATATTATTTTTACAGAAATGAAAAGATACTGTACACTGTCCAGGTTAAAACCAAACCATATAGCCTTATATTTCCTTTTTTAAAAAATCAGTTATGTAATGAGTAGTTCAGTTCAGTCCCTCAGTCATGTCCGACTCTTTGCGACCCCATGAATCACAGCACACCAGGCCTCCCTTTCCATCACCAACTCCCGGAGTTCACTCAAACTCATGTCCACAGAGTCAGTGATGCCATCCAGCCATCTCATTCTCTGTCGTCCCTTTCTCCTCCTGCCCCCAGTCCTTCCCAGCATCAGAGTCTTTTCCAGTGAGTCAGCTCTTTGCATGAGGTGGCCAAAGTATTGGAGTTTCAGCTTTAGCATCAGTCCTTCTAGTGAACACCCAGGACTGATCTCCTTTAGAATGGACTGGTTGGATCTCCTTGCAGTCCATGGGACTCTCAAGAGTCTTCTCCAGCACCACAGTTCAAAAGCATCAGTTCTTCAGTGCTCAGCTTTCTTCACAGTCCAACTCTCACATCCATACATGACCATGGGAAAAACCATAGCCTTGACTAGATGGACCTTTGTTGGCAAAGTAATGTCTCTGCTTTTTAATATACTATCTAGTTATGAGTAGTTAAATACTTTTAAACCAGAAAATAAAACTGCACTGGAACCACCCTATTTATCATCATTATTTTCTTCTTCATCTTTCCCTTCATTGTCATCTTCCTGATACTTTTTGGCTTCTTTTTACTTCTTTTTTAAAAGCAGGGAATTCCCTTTTCTTAAATTTAAAAAAAAAATCTGAGAAGTTGATTGAAGTATCTGGGGACATTTCCTTGCATTCGTTCTAGCAAGTCTGCAGAAAGAGAAAGCGGGAAGAAGGGAGGGAAGCATATACTCTCCCATCCCAGAGGTTGCCTTTTCTTTCTGTTGATGGTTTCCTTTGCTGAACAGAAGCTTTTTAGTTTAATGTAGTCCTACTTGGTTTTTTTATTTTGTTTTTGGTGCCCGTGCGTACATGGTACATTAATTTTCAACAAAAGAGACAAGAATGTACAAGGGAGGAAGGAAGGAAAGAGAAAAGGAAAAGGGGAAAAAAGAAAGGAAAGCAAAAGAGCGTATGGTGCTATTATTGCTTCTTGGCCCCTTCAGATGGCCTTTGTCTGTGTGTCTGTGTGTAGGTGGCTTTCTCTCAGTGGGCCTGGGGTCACCCAGAGCCTGTTTCACTGTCACTTGCACTGACAGTGTAGAGCTCAGTGTGTTGTGATGTCTGTCATTCTTTCTGATTAAAAGAAAATGTTCAGTAATAAAGCCTCACTGCTTCTTACTGTCATCAAGAAAAAATGTTTTTCTATATCTTCGACCTGAGTCTACAACCCCAAGCCTTCCTTCGTCGGAGGTCATCTGTGTACTATGCTTGAAGGAAGCCCCGATTTCTTATTCTCCACAGTGTTACTTCTCCAAGGCAGGCATAGGGTTAGTAGCAGCTTAGCCTTCATGAACTTCTCTCAGGGGAGTGCTTACACTAGTTAATGGAAAGATTGTGTCTCTGTCCCTTTGCCTGTTTTCCCTCTCAGGCCTGTTACAGACCCCTTTGCTGCTAAAATAACATGATGTTAGCATGCTGTTAGAAAGGTTGAACGGAAGGGACATGATACTGGTTCTGCCACTTTTTTAGCAGTGTGCATGCATTCTTGAGTGCTAACTTGCTTCGGTCATTGCCAACTCTGTGCAACTCTATGGACTGTAGCCTGCCAGGGTCCAATGTCCATGGGATTCTCCAGGCAAGAATACTGGAGTGGGTTGCCATGCCCTCCTCCAGGGGATCTTTCCTACCCAGGGATCGAACCTGCATCTCTTATGTCTCCTGCATTGGCAGGCAGGTTCTTTACCACTTAGTGCCACCCTGGGAAGCCCTTTTAGTAGTGTGGTATTGGGAAAACTTTCTGAACCTTTATTTACTCATTAGTAAAATGGATGTAATAATCACATCAGTCTATTTCAGTCTGTTTCACTGGTTGCAACAACTTTTTATTTATTTATTTTTGGCTGTGAGGTGTGTGGGGTCTTAGTTCCCAGACCAGGGATCAAACCTGGGCCCCCTGCAGAGAAAGCAGAGTCCTAACCTCTGGACCACCAGGGAATTCTCAGCAGTAACTTATAAATGAAATAATTCATATGAAACTATTTTGTAACCCCTGTTACACTGTCAGTTGTTACATTTGTTATTATTCCTATACTATAGCCTGAACGATTCTCTGTAAAGAGATTTGTAGAAATACTTCTTAGCTGCTGCTGCTGCTAAGTCACTTCAGTCGTGTCCGACTCTGTGTGACCCCATAGACGGAAGCCCACCAGGCTCCCCCGTCCCTGGGATTCTCCAGGCAAGAACACTGGAGTGGGTTGCCATTTCCTTCTCCAATGTGTGAAAGTGAAAAGTGAAAGTGAAGTCGCTCAGTCGTGTCCGACCCTTAGCAACCCCACAGACTGCAGCCTACCAGGCTCCTCCATCCATGGGATTTTCTAGGCAAGAGTACTGGAGTGGCTTGCCATTGCCTTCTCTGATAGTAGCTTTTTTTTTTTCAAATAAAGCTGTTTCAGTTATGTTTCGTTTCATGTGACACGCCACTCTAAAACTTAGTGGCTTCAAACAGGGGTCAGCAAACTGCCACCCATGGGTCCAATTGCCAGTATTTGTAAATAAAGTTTTATCACAACACGGTCAGGCTTATTCTCTATCATATTCTCTGCATCTGCTTTGAGCTACCAGGGCAGAGTTGAGTAGTTGTGACAGAGATGGTGCCCGTGAGCCTAAAGTATTTACTATGTGCCGCTGTAAGAAAAAGTTTGCCCACTCATGGCTTAAAACAATAGTGATATATTATTTCTCACAATCCTGGATGTTGGGAAACTGGGCATTTCTTCTGTTGGTCTCACTTGAATTACTCAAACAACTGCCATCCTCTGACAGCTTGACTGGGACTGAAGGTCTGAGACACCTTTTCTCAAGTGTCTGGCAGTGGTGATTGGCATCCTCCTTCCCCCAGGACTTGGCCTTTATCCCCCAGGAAGGTAATCTGGGATTCTTCCCAGCATTGTGGTCGTGGGGTTCTAAGAAGGCAAGAATAGAAATGCAAGTGCTCTCAAGGCCCAATCTGTGGAATTCATCCCAAAGTGGCATTTTCATCACCATCTCTAGATCAAAGCAAGTTACTCAGCCAACCCAGATTCAAGTGCTAGGGAAGTAGACTCCACTTTCTGATGGCAGGAGCAGGAACATCACATTATAATGGTGCATGCACATAAACTAGTGGGCTGCGCTAGGGACCACTGTTAATAAGATCTACCGTAGGCTACTTCACGTGAACTGTTTCTGTGTGGCCTAGAATTGGTTCATATTTTGCAGAAACCAAATTCTGCTGGAACATGAAGGTTGGAATGATCATAATGCCACTATTAGATAAAATTTTCTGTTGTTCTGTTTCACTGGCAGCTTTTCTTAGTGACACCAAAGATCGAGGACCTCCTGTGCAGTCACAGACCTGGAGAAGTGGTGATCAGGTCCCCTTCGGGCATTCCTTGAGAGCATTTGAAAGACCTCTTCAGGTGCAAACCCAGGCTCTTCGAGACTTTGAGAAGGTAAGTCACATGGGTAGGTAATCATTATTCCAGTTAGAAGGCATATGCGGATAGTGATGTCTTATAGTAATATGACCAATAGTTTAGCTTGGATTATGAGTATTCTTTCCTCTTCATGGATCAGAGTTTTGCCATTGGAAAAAGGGCTTGCATAACTCAAAGATGCTATGAGCCGTGCCATACAGGGCCACCTTAGACAGAAGGGTGTTAGTGGAGAGGTCTGACAAAATGTGGTGCACTGGAGGAGGGAATGGCAAGCCATTCCAGTATTCTTGCTTGGAGAACCCCATGGACAGTGTGAAAAGGCAAAAAGATACAACACTGGAAGTTGAGTCCCCCAGATCAGAGGGTGTCAGATATACTACTGGGGAAGAGTGGAGGGCAATTACTAATAGCTGCAGAAAGAAGGAAGTGGCTGGGCCAAAGCAGACAAGATGCCCACTTGTGGATGTGTCTGGTGGTGAAAGTAAAGTCTAATGCTATAAAGAACTTCGGAACCTGGAATGAATCAAGGTAAATTGGACTGGAGAAGACTCTTGAGAGTCCCTTGGACTGCAAGGAGATCCAACCAGTCCATTCTAAAGGAGATCAATCCTGGGCGTTCATTGGAAGGACTGATGCTAAAGCTGAAGCTCCAATAACTTTGGCCACCTCATGTGACGAGTTGACTCACTGGAAAAGACTCTGATGCTGGGAGGGATTGGGGGCGGGAGGAGAAGGGGATGACAGAGAATGAGATGGCTGGATGGCATCACCGACTCGATGGACATGAGTTTGAGTGAACTCCGGGAGTTGGTGATGGACAGGGAGGCCTGGCATGCTGAGATCCATGGGGTCTCAAAGAGTCGGACATGACTGAGTGACTGAACTGAACTGAACTAAAGCAGGAGAGGGCAAGAGGGAACATTGACATCTTGGGAATCAGTGAACTAAAATGGATGGGAACTGGTGAATTTGATTCAGGTGACCATTTTATCTGTTACTGTGGGCAAGAATCTCTTAGAAGAAATGGAATAGCCCTCATAATCAACAAAAGAGTCTGAAATGCAGTACTTGGGTGCAATCTCAAAAATGACAGAATGATCTCAAGGCAAACCATTTAAGATCACAGTAATCCAAGTCTCTTTCCCATCCACTAATGATGAAGTCAAACAGTTCTATGAAGACCAACAAGACCCTATGGAACTAACACCAAAAAAAAAAAAAAATGTCCTTTTCATTATAGGGGATTAGAATGCAAAAGTAGGATGTCAAGTGACACCTGGAGTAACTGGCAAGTTTAGCCTTGGAGTACAAAATGAAGCAGGGCAAAGGCTAACAGAGTTTTGCCAAGAGAATACACTCATCATAGAAAATACCTCCTTCCAACAACAAAAGAGACAACTCTATACATGGACATCACCAGATAGTCAATAGTGAAATCAGACTGATTATGTTCTTTGCAGTTGAAGATGGTGATGCTCTAAACAGTCAGCAAAAACAAGACTAGGAGACGACTGTGGCTCAAATCATGAGCTCCTTATTGCAAAATTCAGGCTTAAATTGAAGAAACTAGGGAAACCACTAGGCCATCAGGTATGACCTAAATCAAATCCCTTATGATATACAGTGGATGTAACAAATAGATTTAAGGGATTAGATCTGACAGAGTGTCGGAAGAACTATGGATGGAAGTTTGTAACATTGTACAGGAGGCAGTGATCAAAACCATCTCAAAGAAAAAATAATGCAAGAAGGCAAAGTGGTTGTCTGAGGAGACCTTACAAATAGCTGAGGAAAGAAGAGAAGCAAAAGGCAAAGGAGAGAAGCAAAGATCTACCCAACTGAATGCAGAGTTCCAGAGAATAGCAAGGAGAGATAAGAAAGCCTTCTAAAATGAACAATTATAGAAACAGAGGAAAACAGTAGAGTGGGAAAGACTATAAATCTCTTCAAGAAAACTGGAGATATCAAGGGACTATTTCATGCAAGGATGGTCATAGTAAAGGACAGAAACAGTAAGAACCTAACAGAAGTAGAGATTAAGAAGAGGTGGCAAGAATACACAGAAGAACTGTACCAGAAAGGTCTTAATGACTCAGTTAACCACAATGGTGTGGTCACTCACCTAGAGCTGGACATCCTACAGTGTGAAGTCAAGTGGGCCTTAGGGAGCATTACTGTGAACAAAGCTAGTGGAGGTGACAGAATTCTGGCTGAGCTATTTAAAATCCTAAGAGTTGATGCTGTGTAAGTGCTGCACCCAATTATGTTAGCAAATTTGGAAGACTCAGCAGTGGCCACAGGACTGGAAAAGGTCAGTTTTCTTTCCAATCCCAAAGAAGGACAATGTCAAAGATTATTCAAACTACTATGCTGCTGCTGCTGCTGCTAAGTCACTTCAGTCATGTCCGACTCTGTGACCCCATAGACGGAAGCCCATCAGGCTCCCCCTTCCCTGGGATTCTCCAGGCAAGAACACTGGAGTGGGTTGCCATTTCCTTCTCCAATGTGTGAAAGTGAAAAGTGAAAGTGAAGTCGCTCAGTCGTGTCCGACCCTTAGCGACCCCATGGACTGCAGCCTACCAGGCTCCTCCATCCATGGGATTTTCTAGGCAAGAGTAGTGGAGTGGCTTGCCATTGCCTTCTCCATCAAACTGCTATACAACTGCACTAATTCACATACTAGCAAGGTTATACTCAAAGTCCTTCAAGCTAGGCTTCAACAGTATGTGAACCAAGAACTTCCAGATGTACAAGCTGAGTTTAGAAAAGGCAGAGGAACCAAAGATCAAATTGCCAACATTCCTTGGATCATAAGGAAAGCAACAGAATTCCAGAAAAACATCTACTTCTGCTTCGTTGACTATGCTAAAGACTTTGACTTGTGTTGAACACAACTAAACTGTGGAAAGTTCTTAAAGAGGACACCTTACTTACCATGGACTGGTTCAAAATTGGGAGAGGAGTACGTCGATGTTGTATATTGTCATTCTGCTTTTTCAATTTATATGCAGAGTATATACATCATGAGAAATGCTGGGCTGGATGAATCACCAGCTGGAATCAAGATTGCTGGGAGAAATATCAACATCCTCAGATATGCAGATTATACCACTTTAATGGCAGAAAGTGAAGAGGAACTAATGAGCCTATTGATAAAGGTGAAAGAGGATACTGTAAAAGCTGGCTTGAAACTCAACATTTTAAAAACTAAGATCATGGCATCTAGTCCCATCATTTCATAATAAAGAGATGAGGAAAAACTGGAAGCAGTGACAGATTTTCTTTTCTTAGGCTCCAGAATCACTATGGATGGTGACTGCAGCCATGGAATTTAAAGATGCTTGCTCCTTGGAAGAAAATCTATGACAAACCTAGACAACATATTAAAGAAGCAGAGACATCACTTTGCCAACAAACGTGCGTGTAGTCAAAACTATGGTTTTTCCAGTAGTCATGTGCAGATGTGAATGTTGGAACATAAAGAAGTCTGAGCCCTGAAGAATTGATGCATTTGAATTGTGGTGCTGGTGAAGACTCTTGAGAGTCCCTTGGACAGCGAGGATATCAAACCAGTCAATCTTAAAGGAAACCAACCCTGAATATTGGAAGGACTGATGCTGAAACTGAAGCTCCAATACTTTGGTTACTGATTCGAAAAGCTGACTCATTGGAAAAGACCCTGATGCTGAGAAGGATTGAAGGCAGAAAGACAAGTGGACAGAGGATGAGATGGTTAAATAGCATCACCGATTCAATGGTCAGGAATTTGAGCAAATTCCAGGAGATAGTGGACAGAGGATCCTGGAATGCTGCAGTCCATGGGCTGGCAAAGAATTGGACATGACTTAGCGACTGAACAACAACGGCATGAGTATTCTTATCATAACGGTGTCTCTTTTAAGAGCATTTATCCCAAAAAGCTTATGCACTGTTAACTATGTACTGAGCACTGTGGTTCATGAGCTATCCCCTGTACCACTGATTCTGTCTTATCATTTTTATCCCTGGATTACTTCTCAGATAAATTTAGGGAGTTTAAATGGCACTCTGAGAATCTGTAGCTTGGCTGTACTGAGCCCAGGAGATCCAGTCAGTTGGTTAGCATTACATTCTCTATTGCTGGCTTGGAGCACTCTGGGTATCTGGATACTGTTTGCACCACGAGTTGGCTCAACCACAGCCGTTTGCTTCTCAACAAGAATCTGGCATTGTTGCTTGAAACTCCTGATTTAACTCTTGAAGTGCTTTGCATCTTGATAGAGTTATCATTAGTGTTGTGTTAGTTGCTCAGTCGTGTCTGACTCTTTGTGACCCCGTGGACTGTGGCCTGCCAGGCTCCTCTGTCCGTGGATTTCTCCAGGCAAGAATACTGGAGTGGGTAGCCATTCCCTTCTCCAGGGGATCTTCCTGACCTAGGGTTCAAAGCCAGGTCTCCTGCATTGCAGGCAGATTCTTTACTATCTGAGTCACCAAGGAAGCTTAGCCAAAAACAAATTACTGACAATGTAACACATGCCAACAACTTCCTGTGCTCTGGCTTGATCCAAGGAAGTCTGCACAGTAGAACCTATCTACTGGAATTTGCAGGTGGCTCAGTGGTAAAGAACCTGCCTGCCAATGCTGGGGACCTGAGATGCAGGTTGGATCCTTGGGTTGGGAAAATCCCCTGGAGAAGGAAATGGCAACCTACTCCAGTGTTCTTGTCTGGAGAATCCAATGGACAGAGGAGATTGGAGGACTACAGTCCATAGGTTCAAAAAGAGTAGGACAGGACTTAGCGACTAAGCACAGCACTGGAATTTGTATGACCTGGAAAGAGCACCCAGGATTTCTCACATCCCTGTGAACTAAAAAAGGAAAAAGCTCTCTGATGCCCCCTGGGGGTTACCCAGGAATTGGGACACACATGAATATTGTGTAAAAATTGCCCCGAGATATATGGGTTTCTTTCATTCTCGAATGGATAGCTTTTGATATAAAATAATAAACATTCCATTTTAAAAAAGGGGTTACTGAAGCAGTATTGACATGAGTTTATTCCCCTCTTTTCTCAATGTGTAAATGGAAATGTTTCACTAGGACCTAATATACCAGACATTACTGTGGATAAAGAATATGTTCCACATAATGTGTGCCTGAGAATTGAAACAGCCTACTCTTGTTTTTTTTTTTTTCTTTTTGCTCAGAGTTTTCATGGTTACTGTTTTGTTTTTTTTTTAAAGACAGAGTTTGCAGGAATATTAAATGGTTTTTGAGGACCAAACCTCTGAATAGCTGTGGTGCTGGTGGTGGGAGTGGGGGTGGTACCATCCAACCCCTTCCTCTTTGTTCACCTTTTGTATCTGCTGCAGTGCAGAAAGGGTGAGCAGAGCTGTGTGCGTGTGTTCTGTGCCTGTTAAGTTGCTTCAGTTGTGTCTGACTCTTTGCGACCATATGGACTATAGCCCCCTAGGCTCCTCTGTCCAAGGGAGGACAGTATTCTTGCTCCAGGCAAGAATACTGGAGTGGGTTGCCATGCCCTTCTCCAGGGGATCTTCCCGACCCAGGGATCAAACCAGCATCTCTTATGTCTCCTGCATCAGCAGGTGGGTTCTTTACCACTAGCGCCACCTGCAGCACCTCTCAAAGCTGTGTGGGTGCTCTCTGAAAGGCAGTCTGCCTGCATGTGCCTTGTGGTTGAGTGGTGATTTGGCCTGTAGAAATGAAGGATGTCACTTCCACTGATAGGATGGATGGCTAGATGCTGTGAGAGAGGACAAAATAATAGGCTGAGCTGGTTGATGAGCAGGAGTCAGCTGACTTTCAACTGTGGAGCCCTAAGTCTTTTTCTCTTAGGAGTCAGGTCTAATATCACTGATTAGTCTTTACTGCTCAATGCTGGGAACCATTGACAGAACTCGAGCTAGGATACAGTTGTTGTTTTTCAGTCACTAAGTCATGTCTGACTCCTTGTGACCCCATGGATTGTAGCTCGCCAGGCTCCTCTGTCCTCCACTATCTCTTGGAGTTTGCTCAGATTCATGTCCATTGAGTTGGTGATGCTATCTAACCATCTCATGCTCTGCTGCCCTCTTCTCCTTTTGCCTTCAGTCTTTCCCAGCATCAGAGTCTTTTCCAGTGAGTCAGCTCTTTGCATCAGGTGGCCAAAGTGTTGCAAAGACAAAGAGAAAAGGCCAGTAAGAGATATATCTTAAATATCTCTCCTCTACATGTCAAGCACTAAGTAAATAACAGAAAGGCTACAACATACATATTTGTCAGAAAGGTCATTGTCAGTAAACCGCGCTGTGTCCTGCTCACAGCTCTATTCATTCTTACATCCATTCATCCATCCATCCGTTCTGTAGACTTTGAATGATAGCACCTGCTGTATGAAGAACCTCCATGAAAATTAGAGGAGACATTAGTTAGAAAAGAAGTGGAGGAGGGAGAGGGACACATTCCAATGTTCTACCCTAAAACTCTAAATAACATGATATTTTCTCTAAAGTTTAAATCATGCATTCAGTAGCCTTGGGATAAAAGTTGAGAGCTATACTTGGAAAGGGGAAAGGGAAATATTAATGTTGAAGGTTTTGTGCCAGAGAAGGGTCAGCTTCTCCAGGGCATGAAGCAAACATCCAGGGGATGCAGGCCTGAGCTGAGCAGTCAGGGATCCATCTGTCTTAGTCCACTCAGGCTGCTATAACTGAGACGGGGCAGCTTACAAATAACAAAACTTTATTTCTCACAGTCTTGAAGGCTGGAAGTCCAAGAATGGGGCCCCAGCGTGGTCGCTCAGACAATAAAGAATTCACCTGCCATGCAGGAGACTCAGGTTCGATCGCTGGATTGGGAAGATGCCCTGGAGAAGGGAATGGCAACCCACTCCAGTATTCTTGCCTGGAGAATTCCATGGACAGAAGAGTCTGGTGGGCTACAGTCCATGAGATTGCAAAGAATCTGGCACGACTGAGCCACTAACACTTTCACTGTCATGGTTACCTTCTGGTGAGGGCCCTTTTATTGGCTCATAGCTGACGCCTTCTCACTATTTTCTTACCTGGCAGAAGGCGTTAGAGATCTCTCTGAAGTTTCTTTTATAAGATACTAATTCCAAAGTCCTATCTCCTAATATAGTACCATCGTCCATGAGGAGTAGGATTTCAGCATATGAATGACGGAGCTTGCACATTCAGACCATGTTACCATCCTGACTTCAGTTATCCTGCAACAAACACTTGACCACTGTAAATAAAATGCCATTCCTATCCTTAGTTATAATCTCCTGGGACATACAGACATTGCATTAAGTATAATACAAGGTGTCCTTAGCATAAAGATAAGGACAGTGTACTCTGAGATCTTGAGAGAGAATGTTTAATTTTATTAAAGGACAGAGAAGGGCAGCCAATCAGAGGACACATCTCCTGGGGGCTGCACATTGAGTGAGGTCTTAAAATCTGAATTAGATTTTTACCAATCAGAGAAGGAGATGATTCTTTTCCAGATGGAGGGGGAATTTGGGTGAAAGGAAGAGAAGTAGATTCATAAATAGACTGGGCTAGATGGATACTATGGTCTGAATATTTGTGTTCCCTCAAAATTCATGTTGAGATCCAGACCCCTAGAGATGATGGCACTGGGAGGTGGGGCCTTTGGAAGGTGCTTAAGTCTTGACGGGGGAGCACTCATGGATGAGATTAGTCCTTATAAAAGAGGCTCCAATTATACTGAATTATAATTATCAGAAATATAAAAGGCACAAAAGTATGATACAGTAATATATGTGCTTCTTTGTTAATCTTTAAATAACAATGTCTACCAGCATACCTAATAATTAAACTTAAGTAATGATGGGTATTAAATGTCATTTTGAGATCTACAACAATAGTAATGCATCATGAAAATATCTTCAGTTTTATAGAAACAGTCTCTGCCACTGCTGTCCACATTCATAATGGAAGAAAACATGTAAATAAAGATGTCACTTTTCTCACTAAAAAAAAAAAAAAAAAAGCTTCAGAGAGATCCCTAGCCCCTTCCACCATGGAGGATACAAGGGGACATCTGTGACCCAGAAGAGAACCCTCCCCTGGCCAGCCTGGAAGCATGATCTTAGACTTCTAGGCTCCAGAACTGTGAGAAGTAAACGTCAGTTGTTTACAAGCTGCCCAGTCTGTGAGATTTCCCTAAAGCATCCTGAACAGACTTAGTCAAGGGAGGTAAGGAGGGAGACTTGAAGCAAGGAAAGAAGTAATAGTAAAGGTACTTAATCAGTAAAAAGTAATTGATCAGTAATATGATGGCTTCTGAAATATTTGTTGATGTAGGAAATTCTAGGGGAAAGAGCCTTTGACTCCAGAGTAAGCAATAATAAACTAAAAATGTAAATACTGGTACATTATGGAAAATACATCATTGGTCATTTAACAAGTGGAAGTGACAGCATCTTTCTTCAGTATGTTGATGCAGGAAGAAGGGGCAAAGGGAACAGAGCTTCCAAGATACAGTTTCTTCCCTTTCCTTGCGTTCTCTGTCCCCGACCAACAGTATGAGTGAGTAGAGAAGGATGGGCAGGGCGAGGGGGTCAGAAATAGTGACACAGGTGAACCTATGCGACTTTACTCTGGTAGTTGTAAATTAACAGGTATTGTTTCCCGTGGTAAAAAGAGTTTTGCTTAGTATGTGTGCGTCATTTGTACTTTTTGAATGAGTGAATTAATTTTAAACCTTGTCAACTTTGCTTTATTATTTTTGGAATATTTATTTATTCATTTATTTGGCTGCACTAGGTCTTGGATGCAGCGCAAGGGATCTAGTTCCCTGACAGTCTTAGCCACTGGACCACCAGGAACCCCATCGGATTTGTTGTAAAGACACTCCCCTCTCTGCCCCATTGCCAGAGGATACACTGATGGAGTGATTTCTGTTCATTCCAGAACTGTAGACTTGAGAAGTGCGTTAAGTGCCTCTCAAAATAAATTGCCTTATTTTGTCTTTATGCACCTGCATGAAACAAGCATCTTTGTCCCTGTTTTTAAATGAGGGACCCAAAAAGCCCAGGACTAAATGGCTTCACAGCTTAATGCTACCAAAAATTTTGAGAAGAGCTAACACCTCTCCTACTCAAACTCTTCCATAAAATTGCAGAGGAAGTTTGTAAACTTCCAAACTCATTCTATGGGTCCACCATCACCCTAATACCAAAACCAGACAAAGATGCTACAAAAAAAGAAAACTACAGGTCAATATCACTGATGAACAAGATGCAAAAATCCTTAACAAAATTCTAGCAAACAGAATCCAACAACATATTAAAAAGATCATACATCATGACCAAGTGGGCTTTATCCCAGGGATGCAAGGATTCTTCAATATTCTCAAATCAATCAATGTGACACTCCACATTAACAAATTGAAACATAAAACCATATGATTATCTCAATAGATGCAGAGAAAGCCTTTGACAAAATTCAACATCCATTTATGATAAAAACCCTCCAGAAAGCAGGCACAGAAGGAACATACCTCAACATAATAAAAGCCATATATGATAAACCCACAGCAAACATTATCCTCAATGGTGAAAAATTGAAAGCATTTCTTCTAAAGTCAGAAACAAAACAAGGATTCCCACTCTCACCACTACTATTCAACATAGTTTTGGAAATTTTAGCCACAGCAATCAGAGAAAAAAAGGAAATAAAAGGAATCCAGATTGGAAAAGAAGAAGTAAAACTCTCACTGTTTGCAGTTGACATGATCCTCTACGTAGAAAACCCTAAAGACTCCACCAGAAAATTACTAGAGCTAATCAATGAATATAGTGAAGTTTCAGGACATAAAATTAACACACAGAAATCCCTTGCTTTCTTATACACTAACAATGAGAAAACAGAAAGAGAAATTGAGGAAATAATTCCATTCACCATTGCAACGAAAAGAATAAAATACTTAGGAATAGATCTACCCACAGTACATCATGAGGAACACTGGGCTGGAAGAAGCACAAGCTGGAATCAAGATTGCTGGGAGAAATATCAGTAACCTCAGATATGCAGATGACACCACTCTTATGGCAGAAAGTGAAGAGGAACTCAAAAGCCTCTTGATGAAAGTGAAAGAGGAGAGTGAAAAGGTTGGCTTGAAGTTCAACATTCAGAAAACAAAGATCATGGCATCTGGTCCCATCACTTCATGGGAAATAGATGGGGAAACAGTGGAAACAGTGTCAGACTTTATTTTTGGGGGCTCCAAAATCACTGCAGATGCTGATTGCAGCCATGAAATTAAAAGACACTTACTCCTTGGAAGGAAAGTTATGACCAACCTAGATAGCATATTAAAAAGCAGAGACATTACTTTGCCAACCAAGGTCCATCTAGTCAAGGCTATGGTTTTTCCTGTGGTCATGTATGGATGTGAGAGTTGGACTGTGAAGAAAGCTGATCACCGAAGAATTGATGCTTTTGAACTGTGGTGCTGGAGAAGACTCTTGAGAGTCCCTTGGACTGCAAGGAGATCCAACCAGTCCATTCTGGAGGAGATCAATCCTGGGTGTTCATTGGGAGGACTGATACTAAAGCTGAAACTGCAATACTTTGGCCACCTCATGCGACGAGTTGACTCACTGGAAAAGAGTCTGATGCTAGGAGGGATTGGGGGTAGGAGGAGACGGGGACAACAGAGAATGAGATGGCTGGATGGCATCACCGACTCTATGGACATGAGTTTGAGTGAACTCCGGGAGTTGGTGATGGACAGGGAATCCTGGTGTGCTGTGACTCATGGGGTCTCAAGGAGTCGGACACGACTGAGTGACTGAACTGAACTGAACTGAACTGAAAGAGACCAAAGACCTATATGTAGAAAACTATAAAACACTGATGAAAGAAATCAAAGATGACACAAACAAATGGAGAAATATACCATGTTCATGGATCAACAGAATCAATATAGTGAAAATGTGCATACTACCCAAAGCAATCTATAGATTCAATGCAATTCCTATCAAACTACCAATGGTAATTTTCACAGAACTAGAACAAATAATTTCACAATTTGTATGGAAATACAAAAAACCTCAAATAGCCAAAGCAATCTTAAGAAAGAAGAATGGAACTGGAGGAATCAACCTGCCTGACTTCAGGCTCTACTACAAAGCAACAGTCATCAAGACAGTGTGGTACTGGCACAAAGACAGAAACATAGATCAATGGAACAAAATAGAAAGCCCAGAGATAAATCCACGCACCTATGGACACCTTATCTTTGACAAAGGAGGCAAGAATATACAATGGAGAAAAGACAATCTCTTTAACAAGTGGTGCTGGGAAAACTGGTCAACCATTTGTAAAAGAATGAAACTAGAACACTTTCTAACACCATACACAAAAATAAACTCAAAATGGATTAAAGGTCTAAATGTAAGACCAGAAACTGTAAAACTCCTAGAAGAAAACATAGGCAAAACACTCTCTGACGTAAATCATAGCAGGATCCTCTATGACCCGCCTCCCAGAATAATGGAAATAAAAGCAAAAATAAACAAATGAGATCTAATTAAACTTAAAAGCTTTTGCACAATGAAGGAAACTATAAGCAAGGTGAAAAGACAGCCTTCAGAATGGGAGAAAATAATAGCAAACAAAGCAACTGACAAAGAATTAATCTCAAAAATATACAAGGGAGGATAAAGGGAGGAGGGAGGTGGGAGGGGGGTTCAGGAGGGGGAACTTATGTAAACCTGGGGCAAATTCATGTCAATGTATGGCAAAACCAACCAATATAATATTGTAAAATAATTTGCCTCCAATAAAAAATAAATTAATTACCAAAAAAATATATATATATACAGGCAACTCCTGCAGCTCAATTCCAGAAAAATAAGCAACCTAATCAAAAAATGGCCCAAAGAATTAAACAGACATTTCTTCAGAGATGACATACAGATGGCTAACAAACACATGAAAAGATGCTCAACATCACTCATGATCAGCGAAATGCAAATCAAGACCACAATGAGGTACCATCTCATGCCAGTCAAAATGGCTGCTATCCAAAAGTCTACAAGCAATAAATGCTGGAGAGGGTGCGGAGAAAAAGGAACCCTCTTACACTGTTGGTGGGAATGCAAACTAGTACAGCCACTAGTGTGAGAACAGTGTGGAGATTCCTTAAAAAACTGGAAATAGAACTGCCATACAACCCAGCAATCCCACTGCTGGGCATACACACCGAGGAAACCAGAATTGAAAGAGACACATGTACCCCAGTGTTCATCATAGCACTGTTTACAATAGCCAGGACATGGAAGCAACCTAGATGTCCATCGGCAGATGAATGGATAAGAAAGCTGTGGTACATATATACACAATGGAATATTACTCAGCAATTAAAAAGAATGCATTTAAATCCATTCTAATGAGGTGGCCTATTATACAGAGTGAAGTAAGTCAGAAAGGAAAATACCAATACAGTATATTAATGCATATATATGGAATTTAGAAAGATGGTAACCCTATATGTGAGACAGCAAAAGAGACACAGATGTACAGAACAGACTTTTGGACTCTGTGGGAGAAGGTGAGGGTGGTATGATCTGAGAGAATAGCATTGAAACATGTATATTATCATATGTGAAATAGATCGCCAGTCCAGGTTCGATGCGTGAGACAGGGTGCTCAGGGCTTGTGTACTGGGATGACCCTGAGGGATGGGGTGGGGAGGGAAGTGGGAGGTAGGTTCAGGATGGGGAATACATGTACACCCATGGCTGATTCATGTGAATGTATGGCAAAAAACACCACAATATTGTAAAGTAATTAGCCTCCAATTAAAATTCAGAAAAAAATAATTGAGGGACCCAAGATGCATAGAAATTGTGACTTTCAGAATCATAGAGTTTATATACCACATCCTGACAGATGGTTGGGTTATTTTACATAGTCTTAAGTCAAATGGCCACAGTCATGTTTTGAGAAAAATTCATTCCTGTATGTTTTCTCACTGATCACAGCACCCAACCCATCCCCAGCATCTCTCGGATGAGTGAGACTGGAGCGGCACATAGATAATACTAGCTAACCTGTGTTGATCACTTCCTGTGTGTCAAGTAGGGTTCTCAGTATCAATATGTACAGTATCATCTCGTTTAATGCTCATGACAACCCTGTGAAGAAAACATGATCATCACCCCAATTTATAGCTGAGGAAATAAAGGTACAAAGAGAGTAACAAAGGAACTTACCCAGTGTCTCACAATACACTGAGAATACTTGACATTTTTTGTGACCTAAAACAGTAAGTACTTTCTGGTTGGTGATAATGAAAGTACTGGCTCATATGGGACTGGAGTCATGAACTCCTCCTATTTAGATGGGCACAGAGTGCAGTTTCATCTTTCCCAGGTAATTTTTAAATCTGTTTTATCTCCTGGTATTCTCCATCAGTTCAGTTCAGTTCCATTCATTTGCTCAGTCGTGTCCAACTCTTTGCAACCCCGTGAACCGCAGCACACCAGGCCTCCCTGTCCATCACCAACTCCCAGAGACTACCCAAACTCATGTCCATCAAGTTGGTGATGCCATCCAACCATCTCATCCTCTGTTGTCCCCTCTTCCTCCTGCCTTCAATCTTTCCCAACATCAGGGTCTTTTCAAATGAGTCAGCTCTTCGTATCAGGTGGCCAAAATATTTGAGTTTCAGCTTCAATATCAGTCCTTCCAATGAACACCCAGGACTGATTTCTCCATCATATGCTTTCTATTCCGTAATTTTGAACTGCTTGCAATTAAAAGCTGTTTCATACTTCCCAATCTTTGTTCCAGCTATTTCCTCTGCCTGGAATACCTTTGCTCTCCTATTCTTTACCTGGTTAAAGCCTGCTTATCCTTCAAGTTTTAGTTCAGGGCCTGTTTTTTCTTTGTCTTTAGGATGCCTACCCTAATTCTCCAATCTCAAAGTATATACCTAGATTCTAGGCAGTTCAAGGGCAAAGAAACCTCTTGTTCATCTTTTTCTAGTCTCTAGAACCTAGCATAATCAGGGTACACAGTAAGTGCTCAGTAGATGTTCATTAACTAAGCTAAACTTTTGAAAAGTGTTGACAGTTGTTATGTCGTATTTGTATTCCCCGTGGCCTCTGCTTCAGTATTCACTTAGTAAAATAATTCTGAGGAGGGTATAGGCAAAAGAGTCAGACACAACTTAGCAACTAAACAATAACAAGACAGTTTTTAGACACTTAACATATTTTATTTCAGCTCTTCTTCAGTTTCTTTTCCTAACTTATGAGATAGATATTATGTTACATTCATTATATGAGTGAGGAGACCAAGACTCAAAGAACTCCATGAAAGCTCTACCGGTATAAAGTGGCAGAGCCAAGGTAATGCCAAGAGTCAAGGTTCTTGGGGAAATGAAAGGACTATTCAGAAGGAGAGGTTACATTAGTGAAATGTGTGCAGTTTGGTTTTATGCAGAGAATTAAATGTCAAATGCTATAGAAAAGGCATGGAGTTAGTGGATATCTGTGGTTTTAGGTCTAGAGGAGGCCTCCACTGCCCTCCTCTGTTTACACATTCTCTAATAATGTTGACTTTAACATGAAAATGCCAGCTAGACTGGCTGCAATGTTTGCTTAATTATAGTCTGAAGCTAGCTTTTCCAGGCAGTCTGAATCCAACCACAGTGAGTCAGCCTGTTGAGGCCCCACCCATCCTGGCAGGTTTTTCCATTTGGGTCTTGAAATCTGGTGTGAAGATGGGGATGAGTCCTAAAAGGAACTTTTCTACCTTTATGGAGATCTGAGTTACCACATCCTGGGTTTCCTGTTCTAGTTTAAGTGAATCTGGGTCATGTCACTTCTGCCTTTAGGTCAAGCCATTTCAAGTGCTTCTTGAGTTTCTCTGTAATTATACCCTTGAAAAATGAATGCTACTGGTTAAGTGCATTTTCTTTTTTTCTTGTTTAAATTTTTAAATGGCATTTATCTTCCTCAAACCACAGTGCCCCAGGCATACTGGTATTCATTTGACTACTGTCTTGAGACTTTCACAAAGTTATTAGATGAAAAGGGAAGGAGAGTAAATCCTAAAGTTTTGGGAGTCATAAGCACAGAATATTTTTCTTCTTGTTAAACGTGACTTTTCAGAGGGATTCCACACAGTCATTCCACAGAACTTTAATTCCTAAGCAACATTGCCAAAAATAGGCATCAAATGAATCACTTTTTTCTTAAGAACTATAAATAAAACGAATGACTCTTCGTGCTGTCGATGATGCAGAGATGTATATGTTACCATTCTCAGAAAGTATACACTCTGACTAGGGACATAAGAAATTTAAATTACATGAAATTTGACTTAAATAACATCTAAGGGAAAAGAATTTCCTGGTGGCTCAGACGGTAAAGAATCTGCCTGCAATGCAGGAAACCTGGGTTCGATCCCCAAGTCAGGAAGATCCCCTGGAGAGGGAATGGCAACCCACTCCAGTATTCTTGCCTGGAGAATTCCATGGACAGAGGAGCCTGGTGGGCTATAGTCTATGGGGTCACAAAAAGTCAGACGACTAAGCGACTAACACTAACACACACATATGCATATAACAGAGCATCACAGAACAATATACTGGTTTGGAAGGATGTCTGTAATAACAATTACAAATTTAAGAATAAACAACAACAACAATTTGAGTATTACATAAAATAAGATCTCATTTAAAATTTTTTTTTCATTTTTATACAATTTTTAAATTTCCATTATTAAAAATATTGGCTATTTTCTCTATTTTGTACGATACATCCTTGAGCCTATCTTACACCCAACAGTTTGTATCTCTCACTCCCTCACCCCCATATTGTCCCTCCCTCCCCACTGGTAACTACTAGTTTGTTCTCTATATCTGTGAGTCTCCTTGTGTTGTGTTATATTTACTAGCTTGTTGTATTTTTTAGATTCCACTTAGAAGTGATATCATAGTATTTATAAGATCTCATTTTTGAGGGAGAAAAAAATAGAAATGTCTGGATGGACATATACCAAAATATTTAAAGTGAGCAGGTCTGAGTGAGAGGATTAGCCATGCTTTTTGCCTTCTTTAGTACTTTTTGTATTATCTAAATTTTGTGCGTTCACTTTGTCTAATTATTCAACAAATATTTCTAAAATGCTTACTATATACAGCATAGTGTCTTAAACACTGCAGATACAGTAATGGATATGCTGACTTGGTTCCTGCTCTTACAGAACTTACAGATTAGCCAATTACAACAGAGTTTAATCATCACAATGCTGTGGAAGCACTCAGGAGGGGCCCTTATCCAGACTTTAGGATCGGATAGGCTTTCTTTGGGCTTCCCTGGTGGCTTGATGGTAAAGAATCCAGCCTCAATGCAGGAGACGCTGTTTTAATCCCTGGGTCAGTAAGATCCCCTGGAGGAGGGCATGGCAACCCACTCCAGGATTCTTGTCTGGAGAATCCCCATGGACAAAGGAACCTGGTGGGCTACAATCTATAGGGTGGCAAAGAGTCAGGCATGACTGAAGTGATTGAACATGCATGCATGCAGGCTTCCTTTAGTAGTGCTTCCCAGGTGGCACCGGTGGTAAAGAACCCATCTGCCATTGCAGGAGACGTAAGAGATGCAGGTTCAAACCCTGGGTCGGGAAGATCTCCTGGAGGAGAGCATGGCAACCCACTCCAGTATCCTTGCCTGGAGAATTCCATGGACAGAGGGGCCTGGCGGGCCATAGTCCATGGGGTTGCACAGAGTCGGACACGACTGAATCAACTTAGCATGCACGCAGGCTTCCTTTAGTAGGTAATATCTAAATCAAATCCTTAGGGGCTAGTTGGAGATAGTGAAGTCAAAGTTGAGTGGAAATTGAAGAGGAATGTCTTTTCAGGCTTACACTGCTACCCATGAAAAGTTCTGGAGGCAGCAGAGAGCAATTTCAGAAACAGAAGGCTTTTTGTCATAGCAGAAGCACTAGAGTGTTGACTGGGGTTCAAGTTGGCTTTATCTCCCCCTCTTAACTCTGAACTCACGGTCAAAGCCTTATTGTTACAGCCATGGTTGTTCTTGGTATCATTTTGAACTCGGTTCTTATGCCTAGAGAAGGTCCTAACTGTGCATTTAAAATCACCTTCTTTGCTAGGGAAGAATGGAGAAAAATTAATGAAAATTTAGAAAAGTAAATGAGGCCATAAACTTACACATTCCCCCTGAATATGAAAAGCTCAGCAAACAATCTTTCCAGGTCCAACCGGTTGTAAACAAGCAACAGTAATTCCTGCTGGTGTTGGTCAGGCCAAACCGCAGGAGAATCAAGTTTGGAGTCTAGTTCTTGGAGCTCCCAGCATCGGTGCAGCACAACTGTTGTTTTGGCATGGAGCACATTTAACTGTCTCTGACAGCACTATTTCTGGCTGGGCCACTTATTTTTGGTGACCAGGGAAGTTGTTATTTGTTTTGTTTTTATATAGTTCGTAGTGCTGTAATGTGATGATGACGACACTGTGTTATTCCAGGATTGGAGGTGATATGGGTATGTATCCATGGTGGGGGAAGACAGCAGAGACTTCACTGGAACCCCTGTCCTAACTGCAGAATGACATTGCCTAAGACAGGGTTTATTTATCGACCTGATGTGACAGCTCTGTCGTTAGCTGGCCTGCCATCAGGCCAGTTATTTCAAGAAAAGGCTGTGTAGAGGATGGGTGTTTGTATGCTTCTGGGTTTAAGGGGGGAAAAAATCTAATGATATTGTTAGTATTTTGGCATTTAAAAAACTCTGAACTTCAGGGATTATGTTGAAATATCAGAAACAGAGTTTCAAAAGAATGATTTGTTTATTTTGCAACCCAAAAGAAAAAAAGCGGGATGTTTGTAGAGTTCTCAGTCTGCTTTCTGAGGCAGGCGTCAACAGCTGACTTCTGGAATACTGGACCCTGTGTG